>NC_056748.1:849995901-850125901 GCF_019279795.1 Protopterus annectens | reverse complement strand
CCTACTAGTTACAGTTTTACATTTTTAAGGGTACCAGAAATGTTCATCACATGGGCTCTCTTGGATAACCAGTTTGTAATCCAGTGGACAGTGGAGGGTGTTGCTCTAAGTTTGTCTAATGTTTCAATAATACCATCATGGGGTATACTATCTAAAAACCATGACCAGGTTAAGATAAACAGCATACATGAAGTGACCACTGTCTACAGCATCAGCGTACTTTACAAAGTAGCTTGCTAGGTTTTGAGACTGGACCTGCCCTTCTCAAAACTGAACTGAGTGAAGTTTAGATGAGTTAAATTGTGTACTCTTTGCATATATGCCTTCTGCTATAATACTTTCCATGGCTTTGCTTTACAAAACAGGTAATGCTGACTGATCTTGAATTACCAGGATCTGTAGAGGGTCCACTCTAGTGTAGGAGAGTCATAGTAGCTCTTCTCAAGGCATCGGCCACAAACCCTGTGGATAGTCTGAGGTTGAACAATTTAAGTAGAAGCTTGGACAGTGCTTACGTGGCACTGTTAAAATGCACTTGGTATGCTGTCTGATCCCTTGGGATTCTAAGACTTGTTCCAAGGTAATTTCAGGATAAACTAAATATATGGAGATAGTGGGGGGATAACATTGTAGGTAGTGGGAGGATAACAGTGTAGGTCGGTGGAGTGAAGTCAGCACTGACTTTATCTGCTAATATACTGCCTGCATTCTCAGGAATGGAAAATGTGATATTAATATGGATAAGCTCAATACATTGTTGGACATTATTACTTAATTTTCTGATACAACTGAAGAAAAAAATGTAGTTTTCCTGTCTGTAAAAGCCTTAAGCTTTACATTTTCTAATACTGGTGTTAAGTTCCCTGCTTACATGTTTCATTGTGATGCTACATGTTTCATTGTGATGCTGAGTTAGGATGGTGGGGATTTCTTACATTCCATTATTTTCCTTCTTTTGTTGTACATTTTATTAATACTGTATTTTTACTAGAGATGTTTATTTCTGAACTTGGCATTAAATTTACACAACCTTTTCTAGCATTTCCTGTACATAGGATTTAAGTAAAGAAAGGGTAGAGCAATCCTAAAACATGTCAGCAGTCCCCATGGGTCAACGTTTCATACCTCCAACACTTGTCTCATTATACCTACTGGGTATATTTGGACTAGTCATTGGGAGGTGTAAAAAAATCTTATGTAAACATTGACACCTAAAAAGAAAAAAATCAAGTGTGTGTGTGGAGTTGATGGCATATCTTGGTGCAAGTTCAATGGCTGCCCATTCCTGTCTTGTTATAGAAGCTTGAACATCCACTTACCATCAAGCCTGGAGCCCTCACATACAATAAAATGATCAGCATTAGCCATTTATTTATATTTGTTTACTGACGTAGTCCACTGATCTCAATGGACCATTTGCAGACATCTTGCGCAGATGTCCGATTTTTGTCTGTAGGAGAACCTTGTTCGTCCCTATTGGCAAAGATCTGTGACATTAAGGGTGGTATAGAGTCAGCAATACCTGTTTGAGTAAGCATAATGTGCAGCCGACCCTTCACCAGTTAATAACTGTACTGAGGATGCAGCATAGATCAGCTCTCAGAAATTAAGCCAGTGCACAATAAAATCTTGTTCTAGCAGCTTCCCAATATTGCAGGCCTGGAAGTTTACCCATCTCAACACAAATTGCTTGTGGTGCATTATGAAAGGAGAGTGAATATTTCATATGTATGACAAATGCAGTCAAAATGGTCACATTGATGTTGAATGGACCACTGGAATACCTTAAAAAGAATAACCATTATAGAACAAGGAGATGGGTGTCCATACCTGCCAGTGTGCACTGTCCTCATTACTTCAAAAATACCAGTTCTTCTGCCTAGATGTGATAAGGCAATTCTTTCCCAAAGTGGGATGTAATCTGCTTGAGTCATACCGCAAAAGTTCTTAAACTCCGTGGCTTTGATGTATAGCTCCAGGTCTGGTAATCCCAGACCACCCACCACCAGTGTGACAGTTAACAACCTCCAAACTACTCTGTGTGGCCCCTGAGCCCATATAAAACTCAATATAATGTTACTTATCCAGGTGAGAACTTTATCTGACAAAATAATACCTTTAAAGAAGGAACTGCAGTTCTGATCCATTTTTACTTGTGTGAAGGACAGTTCAGTGATTGTTCTACACATGTTTTGATCATGTACATGCAGGTGCTTGCAAAGTACATCAGTTTTATCCACTTTCTGCCACTTTATTAAAGGAGTTAGGAGTATGTATGCATCATACAACTTTTTTGGTTAAAATTGTCACATACTTATGGTATTCTGTGAGTTTCTTTTTTTTACTTTTTTTTATGTTTTGCATGCTCCGATGAGTACTGGAAGTTTTAGGTTCTCTACTTAGCATGGAAAAATAGCATTTTTTTATGTCCACATTCACAATAATTTCTGTGCCTTTGGTTTACATTTCTGGCTAGATTATATTAGTAAGTATGCATGAGTGAACAATTTGTAGTTGATCATGTTTAGGAATACTAATCATCTTCCATTGTATAATTATTTTCTGTGTGACTTTTTTCTTTTTTTTTTTACAAAAACAAAGAGGGAACTGTGCATGTTTGATGTGACTTGAATGTAAATTAATTTGCAGCAGGATGCTGTGAAAATATAAGTAAAAACAGAATCAAGGTCTTATTTTAAGTGTGCTCATAAAGTACCGGAAAACACTACTTTCAGCTGCTTTCACACATGGACTGTCTCAGGAGAATATGTTCCTTCAGGTAGGGCACACCTCCCTGAGTCTAAATAATTTATATAAATTGTCCACAAGTAAAATGCATGCATTCATACCATTGCTGAATAGCTAGATAGACAATTTACTATTGTCAGATTTTTTATATATAGACACACCTCCTAATAACTAGTTTTGCATTCCATTGCATTCATGCTCAGACAGCCTCTTGACCCCTCCATCCCAAATAACCATTTTCTCATGGGTCCATGTCTGATGTTTGACTGTAATAAAGTAAAATAATTCCTGGCCACAGTAATGTATTTCGTCTTGTTTACCTTACATGCACATACTGTCCCAACAAGCCAGTTTACTGATTAATTTCTTGCATACAGACTGCCTTCTTTCCCCACAGAATCACCACTTTCTGAATTGATGTAGATCTAATGTATGACTGCTAAATAAAAATAATTTTGACCACATTCGTGAATTTCAGCTTGTTTATTGTCTGTTTGCCTGCTTGCCTCTCTCTCTCTCTCTCTCTCTCACACACACACACACACACACACACACACACACACACACACACACACACACACACACACACACACACACACACACACACGTATGCACGCAAGGCTGAGGGTCTATTGCTGCCACCTAGAGCTTTGCTCCCACCCTGTCCTCGAAATAATTACCGACTTTCCAAACGGGTACATCTCTGATGTTTTATTTTGGTCGTATGAAACATATAATGGTCACAAAAATGTATTTCATCTTGTTGCTTTCAGAGATATACATTTCCAATAATGGTGCCATTAAGTTATTTCAGCTTGTTAATATCACATGTGGTGCCCCCTACCTGACAAGCTATATCTTTGATCTTTTAACTATGCTTCACCCTGAAAAGCCATATTGGAGAGCATGTCACTGTGATCAAGTAATCTAATCTCACTTTGTTTCCACACATTGCCTGTTTCCCTGCCTCAGAATAAACACTTTCTGTGTTCACCTCTGGATGTTTGAATGTGAAATAGTGGAAAATCATGTACTATGGAAATCAGCTGTCACTCCTGATGTCCTTCTATTCCAATGTTGCAGCATTTACTAGTGGGTTTACCCTTCTTCCAATCAGCCTGTACGTCCAGGTTTCCAAAGCTTTTCCAGTTCCTGTTGGTGTGTCGGACGTTTGACGTGTTAGCAGGAACATGGGCCATAAAGGGTGATGTCTGTGCGCACCAACCCCCAGAAATTTTCATCTGCCAGCCGTACGCCAGGTGTTCTGCTACTCGCAGACATCTGATCAGTTTCACATTGAGATAAGTACCCCATTGGGGATTTTTTTCTTCAGTCCTTTTGTTGTACTATAGTCTGTTAATGTCCGGTAAGAGCAAGTGCAACTGTGGTTGCCAGATTCCCCATAAAGACACCCACGACAAGTGTCTGTTTTGTTTGGATAGGGATCATGATTACAAAAACTGCACCATCTGTAAGTCATTCGTCCCCAAGACCCTTCGCCACCATCTTCTGGCTCTTGACCTATACCTTGAGAACCAACGTCTTAGACAGATCACTCTCTGTATGGAAGCCGCCTCCAGTGCCCCATCCGAACCACCCAGGAAGAGGGCCAAGTCCACGCAGCCTTCAACTTCCACTGCGTCTCCCTCTGCCGATCCTCAGCCTGTAGCCGTCATCAGCTTGGCTAAGGAACTGGCTTCCACCACTTTGGATAAAGCTGGTACCTGTCAGGAGGCCACATAATCCAGAGCGGATGACACGTCCAGGGAGGATATTCTGGCACCTGATACAGATGCTGGAGGGGAACCAGTAACTGGGATGGGTGGTTTGGACCCGGCCTCCGCTGCATCTACGATAACTTCCAGGCCTACCGCCAGACACCGGCTAGGTCTAGCAAGAAAAAACAAAAGACAAGACATACTCTGGCTCTTGAGGCCTTACATGATTGGCAGGCCTTCAGCCAAAGCCTTTACAATGCCTTCCTGGCCCTTAGGCCTACTTCAGAGTTCACTCCTGCCATTCCACCTGTACTCAGTACCAGGCCTTCCTTGCGTGAAAGGATTACAAGTCAACCTGTAGAGGAAGAAATGTCGGACTCCTCAGAAGACTCCTTGTCTTACTCTTCCTAGATTTCATCCCCCCTGGGGTATGGATCCCCAGAAGAAGCCTCTGCAGAACCTGATTCCCCTGTGGAAAACCTAACTTTCGAGGATACTGAGAACCTAATGAGAGAATACTTTAAATGAGAATGCTCAGACATGTCTGAAGGACAAAAAAGATTCTATGACTTGATCCAGATGGAATCTCCTAACCTGGCTCCTATCCTTCCTGTCCAGCCTGGCTTCTTGGAAGCATTAGCTGCAGCATGCACGAATCCAGATTCCCAGCCACCTGCTCCTAGAAGAGTAGAAAGATTATACAGAGTATCAGATGCAGAAAAATTCTTATTCAAGTGCCCTCCAGCAGACCCAGCTACTATTTCCATTGCCACTGACAGGGCAACCAAACTGCTTCCTACTACCATCATCCTACCTGCATATAAGGACAGCAAGACCATGGAGAGGTGGGGAAAGAAGATCTACACTTCTGCTACCCTAGCCTTTAGGGCCAATAATTACCAGTCACACATGGCCACATTCTCCTTGGCTTTATTAGACAAAGCATCCAAAGAGCTTAATGATATCCGTGACTGTGCTGCAAAAGCATCTTTGTCTTCCTTGCTCGGGCTTATCTCTCAAGTGAATAAGCACTCCCTTAGGTGTGGATATGATGCAGCAGAGGCCTCAGCAAGGTCAGCTGCATCTACTTCTGTGATGAGGAGATCTTCTTGGTTACGTCTACAGGCCTTCACCGATTACTTCAGGGCCAAAGTCTTGAATGCCCCCTTGGATCACTCTGCCCTTTTTGGCACTAAGGAGGCTGACCTTTTCAAGTCACTTCAAAAAAGGGAAAGGAGCTGCAAGATCTAAAGCACCTCCTAGTTTCTCCAGTCCCAAAGTTCCAGAGGAACTGCCCAGCCAAGACACAATTCATAAGAAAGACTTCAAGGCCCTCTGCCCCCACCAGGTCTAGAAGACCTCAAAGGAGACAAACTGCTGCACCTAGGACTCCTCAAATCTCTGTCCAAAGACCTCCCTTTCCGGAAAGGGTAGACATGTCTGACTGCCTGCCACCTTTCCTCCCACCTCCTCCTCCCTCCATCCCTCTGTCAACCCGTCTCTCTCGCTACCTCCCTGCATGGTCCTTGGTAACGTCTGACAAATGGGTCTTGTCCATCCTGTGGGAGGGCTACTTCATGTCATGGATCTCCCCTCCTCCAAGACTACCTATTCCACCCTTCCCCCCAAATCTCAGAGGTCCCTCCTACCCCAGGTACTAAACAGCCTGCTATTTCAAGACATCATAGAACTAGTCCCCGCCCCAGCTCGAGGGAAGGGCTTCTATTCCAGAATTTTTCTGGTACCCAGAAAGGAAGGTTCATGGAGACCCACCCTAGATGTTTCTCGCCTCAACCTCTTCTTGAAGGTTCCCTCCTTCAGGATGCTAACCTTACCCAGTCTTTTTCCCCTCATCCTCCCTCAGGCCTTCATGGTAACCCTGGACATAAAGGAGACCTATCTCCACATTCCCATAAAACTAACCTCCAGGAAATACTCAGATTCATAGCTGGCCCCTCTCACTTTCAGTTCTGTGCCTTACCCTTTGGGCTCTCCACTGCCCCAAGGGTATTTAGAAAATGCCTAGCCCCAGTCATTGCCTACTGCAGGACAAGAGAATACAGATATTCCAATACCTAGACGACCTGCTCATTCAGGCAGCAGACAGACAAACCCTCCTCGCCAACACAAAGGAACTCCTGTGCCTGCTGCAGTCTCTAGGGTTCCTTATAAACTTCCCAAAGTCCCAACTATTTCCTATACAGGACACTGTCTTCCTAGGATGCAGAATTAGGACAGACATCAGGATGGCCTTCCTCCCAGAGGAAAAAGTGGTCTCTCTGACCCACCACCTACAATCTGTCCTCCACTCCCCTGACCTGACTGTGAGGTAATTCCTCCGACTCCTTGGGTATATGGCAGCTGCTATGCCCATGCTACCCCTGGCAAGGTTACACATGAGGAAAATCTAATGGTACTTGTGCTTGGTGTGGACCTAGCACTCACATCCCCTGGAGTTCAGGGTTCCACTCCTCCCCTGCCTCCACCAAGAATTAAAATGGTGGATTGCCCAGGTTGCCCAGAATCCAGGCCTGCCCCTGCAAATGCCCCCCCTTCCCAGATCATGCACACAGATGCTTCAGACCTAGGATGGGGGCCAACTCGGGGCACAAGGATGGTGCAAGGTTTGTGGACAGACACACACAAACAGGTGCACATCGATATCAGGGAAATGTCAGTAATACTCCTCTCCCTGCAGGCCTTCCAGCCTTTCCTCATGCAGGGCCTACTAAAGATCTTCACAGACAACACCACTGTGATGTGGTACCTGAACAAGCAAGAAGGGACAAAGTCCTATCTCCTTTGCAGGCTAGCTCTACAGGTATGGGAGCTGTCTGTCTGTCAGGGTATCTCCCTCCAGGCAGCCTACATCCCGTCCCAACACAATTGTCAGGCAGACTCAGTAAGCAGAACCACATCAGACAGCCATGAATGGATGTATTCCTAGATGTGATTTACAGGTGGGGTATTCCACACATAGACCTGTTCGTCTCCTCCACAAACAGGCAACTCCAGAGCTACTGCTCCAGAACTCATGACTCGAAGGCAGTGCAAACAGACTCCTTCTCAATGTTATGGAAGGGGAGATTCCTGTACACCCCCCTCCTTCCTTCTGATCCAGAGAGTCCTACTGAAAATTCAGCAGGACTCACCAAAATCCTTGCTGGTGGCTCCCTACTGGCCAAGGCAGCACTGGTTTCCCCTACTACATCTGTCCAAGGGCAATTATCACAAGTTTACCCCCCTCAGTGGATCTACTCACACAGTACAAGGGGACACAGATACACCCACAGTGGAGGTCTCTTCATCTCTCCCTGTGGCGGATAGGATTCTGATTCCCTTCAGACACCTGTACAACGAGGACGTGCTTTCAGTCCTGCAGGAGGCCAGGAAACCCAACACAAGAAAATCCTATCTCTCTAAATAAAGAAGGTTTTCTATCTGGTGTCACAAAAGACAGATGGAGCCGCTGGACCTTGACTTGCCTTTGATTCCATCCTACCTGTGTGAACTCCTGAAGACAGGCTTGTCTTACTCCTCCTTAAAAGCACACCTGTCTGCCATTTCTGCCTGCTTGACAATGGAACCTCTTCTAGCATCTAGACTTCCAGCCAAGCTATTCCTGAAAGGTGTTTTGCACTTAAGGCCCCCAGGAAACCGACCCCTCCTCCCTGGGATTTTAAGCTAGAAAAACTCACTCTACCACCCTTTGAATTGGCTGACAAGACTACCTTGAAATTTTGCACATGGAAAACAGTCCTGCTAGTAGCTTTGACATCAGCCAGGAGGGTCTCAGAGCTTCAAGCCCTTATGGCTACTTTGCCTTTCTTAGTTTTCCATGTGGACAGGGTCACCATCAGGATTAACCCTTCCTTCACTCCCAAGGTGGTCAATGACCTCTCCCTGAATCAAGCCATCCACCTGCCTACCTTCTTTCCAAAACCACAGGGAGACCATGAGAGAGTCCTTCACTCCCTAGATGTCCACAGGCAACTCGGATTCTATTTGCATAAAACCAAACCTTTCCACAAATTAGACCAGCTGTTTGTTTCCTTCCAGCCCAGGGCTCTGGGAAAGGCTGTGGGCAAACAAACCATTTCAGCCTGGATTGCTAGGGCCATTTCTTTTTGTTATGCACACCATGGGAAGACACTGCAGGGCAGTGTCAGAGCCCATTCCACAAGAGCCATGGCTTCATCTAGAGCCTTTTGTAAAGGTGTAGACACCAACTCCATTCTGGAGGCAGCTAATTGGTCCTCTGTGCACACCTTCACCAGACACTATAAACTGGACCACATCTCCAAGGCCAGAGCAGGATTTGCCAGGGCTATCCTGCATGGATTCTTAGAATCCTCTTCCAGGCCACCTCCCAGCCAATAGTGAGCTGTTGTACCCGTCCACTAGTGAATACTGCAACATTGGAATAGAAGGACATAGGAAAGTTGTGTAAAATCTTACCTTAACCATAGATGTCCTTCTCTTCCATGTTGCAGAATTCCTTCCCTCCCTCCTTCCCCCTCTTATCCTTGCACTTGCTCTCCTCGGCTTCTGGACAGGCTGTGCCCATCAGGACTGGCTCCATCTGGGGCTTCTCTTGGGTTCTGAGGGCTGGTGTACACAGACATCACCTTTATGGCCCGCATTCCTGCCAACACGTCAGTCATCCGATGCACCAACAGGGACTGGAAAAGCTTTGAAAACCTGGCCGGACAAGCTGATTAGAAGAAAGGTAAACCCATTAGCGAATACTGCAACATGGAAGAGAAGGACATATATGGTTATAATAAGAATTTACACAACTTTCAAGTACCTCATATTATCCCATGGGGATTTCCAGAGTGGACTCTCCATTTTGGGACACACTTTCAGTTAGCAGTGTGAGCTTGAGGACTTATGACCATCGTCCCACAGCTTTTTGTGTGTGCTTTGTACCCTTGACTTAAATCAAGGACATGAATGCATACTTTCAAGTGCCCATCATCTTGGTTAGTGCTGTCTGCTTCTTGCCTTTAGTCTATGTACATTAGAGCCTGATACTTAGCCATCTACCATGTGCCATTCATGATGCATTTCTATATCTGGACTTCTTTTTGGATGGGCAAGTCAGCAAGCGTCTTGAGACAAATTATCCAGCACCCAGGCCTAATTGTCACACTCAGATCACTGGGGCTGCACTCAGAGCTCCATTCCTTTGCACTACAGAACTGCCCATATGTCTTTGTTTTAGTTATGCAGCACTAGTACTTTTGAGGTTACAGAAAAAGCACTGCAAATGCAGACCCATGCAGGTCTATTAGTGGGGAACATATTCAGGTAGGTGATGACTGCATTGCATGAACTAGCAGCCATTACTTTTTCTTTTTACAATTGATTCAAACACATTTTATAGCTTAAAATCCAATGTTATTTTATATATATATATATATAAAGTTTTGAAATGGTGGGCACACCAGAGACCAGCATCTTAAACAAATCCATGTAAATACATGCTTGGGAGTCATAAAATGTCTTGCAGGAATCCTATATTGCTGCTGATTGAGTGTAATGCTTTGTTTTGTTTCTTCCATCTGTAGGTGATACAGTTTTCATTATCCTTCGAAAGCAGAAGCTCATCTTTCTACACTGGTACCATCATATCACTGTGCTTCTTTATTCCTGGTACACGTACAAGGACAGAGTTTCAGGTGGTGGCTGGTTTATGACCATGAACTTTGCTGTCCATGCCGTTATGTATTCATACTATACTCTCCGTGCTGCACAGGTCCCCTTGCCTCGCAGCTGTGCTATGCTAATTACTGTGACACAAATTTCACAAATGGTCATGGGCATGGTGGTAAATGCCTTAGTTTATAATTGGATGGGAACTAGTGACTGCTTTTCTCATAGCGAGAACATCTTGTGGTCCTCTGTCATGTACCTCAGCTACCTCTACCTCTTCTGCTCATTTTTCTACAGCACATACTTGAAGAGTTCAAAAGGGGTAAAGGTTGATTAAAATCTAGATTTTAATGGATAAAAAGATATTTATTGACTGAAATTCCATTGAAACAGTTTTGTTCTTTTGAATGCTGCTTAACTGTTGTATACTTGCATTCAAAAGAAAAGAAAATTTAGAAAATTAATTTTTTTCTTCTGCAGCAATGCATCTGTTCTTCTACTAGTCTGATTAACTTCAGCATGGTCATTTATTGTTAAAGTGGCAGAACTAAGTGTGTCCTTTCTGTGACATATTACTAGTAAAACAAATTTCCGATTACTGAAGATCCCATGAGTTTAATTTAACTCTGGTTCAGTTTTATTGTGGTTTCATTTCTTTTAGGTGTCTTGCGGGTTAGCCTTAGCAACTTAGGCTATTTATAAAAGTGTAGTTGGTTTCTTGGCCGGTGTTACCCAGTATAGATCTTTCAGATGTTTGCAGTCTACGATTAAATAATTTTTTTCTAGGACTTTGATCAAAATTATGGTAATGTTGCAACCTGAATGCGCCACTTGGATTCTTCATTCAAGGTCAGATTGTCATTTTTGTGCAGCAGAAAAGTCTTCCTGGAAACTAAAGGCAATTTCCACAATGCACTATTTCCACTGATGTAAAAACCTAATGCCAGATGTTTCTGCTCAGAAATACAAAGAATATTTCTTGGTGGACATCAAAACATGAGTGATTGGAGCAAATTTTGAGAAAGTGGGAAAGACAAAAGGATTTAGAACTGATGTATGTATTAATTACCGGAGTACTTATTTAATGGTAAGGACATTAATTCAATTATTTTTACAGTCCAAGGTTCAGCCTGTGAAAATGATGTAGAATACTCCCTGTAATCACCCTTCTAAAGTCCAGAGTGTGGTTTACTGTGACCACTATTTCAACAGATATTGATGACCTTGTGCAAGTTCCAAAGTGAAAGTGGAACAAAAAATGCTGCTGCTTATTTAGCATTGATTCTATGCTATGATGAAATCTCACAGTATACATTTTAGTTATTCAGTCATGCTGTTCAAGTATTTTACAGAGAAAAACAATTAATTGGAACAGAGGGATTTTCCAAAAAGTGAAGCTATTAAGCTTTTCCTGTTAACCTTGGGAACGGCATTCCATGAACCAAGTATCCTATACTGTTAGATCTTGCTGTTCTGGGTTTACTTTTCTTTGTTTTCTGATACCTCAAAACTATGCATATGTGAAAGAGTATGAAGCAGGTTATCACAAGGCACCCATATTTGGTTGCTAGACCTCTTGTAGCCATGGATGCTTTTCTTCTATACTTATTGAGCCCACAGGAAGCTGCTAAAAAGTTCAGTTTGCATGTATGCAGACTTCCTCCCTTGAAAAGAGTTAAACAGTGACACTTAGGACCCACTGCAAAAATATGAATAATGGAGGTTTGGAAAATGTAAGTTGCATTTCCAATGCTTCATCAAAATTAAACTTGTTGAATTTTCAAATGGATGAAACAAGCCATCCAAAGCTTCATTTGGAGAAAAGCAATAGGAAAATATTTTTTATAGGGAAGCACAAAAGTAATCTGCGTGTATGGTACTGAAAGTTCACAAATAAAAGATTTTTACATTTTAGTCTTGCGTAAAGAATAACACTTCAGGATGTACAAAGTACTGATTTAGTCCATAAACAGTGCTGGGAGGCTACCTTTCAAGATTTTCAATCAGTTTCAAAGAACAAAGAAAAATACTACATATATACCTTTCTTATTGATTTCGTGCATACAGAACTTTGATGTAACATAGCTTTTAATTAAATATTTTATGTCCTTGTAAATCCTAGTTCAGAGCTTCGTGTGAACACTTGACAGATATGCTTTTTGTTTTTAAACATAGACCACTAGGTCTTAGAATTTATCTTTTGAGCTTGTAACATTCAGTACCAGTACATGCTGTCTTACAGACATCCTAGCAGTGATTCATTCCCCCAGCCTGAGAAGGCCAGAGCGTACTCTATTAACATTCTGAAACCAGATTCTTTAAACATAGTATAATATCATGACATCTCTTAACTCCTTCAGCACTTTGCCTTCAGTTATCTGTCAGTAAACTTTAATTTGCTAATAAAGACAGTGCAGTTGTAAGGCACTTGAAGTATAAAGCCACAGCATATGTGAATCTATTTTGCATAATCATGCATCTGTTTTACTTTTTGATTTTAACGTAAACATATAAACATTTTGACTCGGTGGTGGTGCTGCGGTAGCGTTGTCGCCTCACAGTAAGACGTTGTCTTGTTCGATTCTCAGCTAAAGCGTCTTCTGTGTGGAGACGTGCGTGAATGGGCGTACCTTCGTTGAAGGTTGTGCGTCAGGGCTGGCAACTCGGTACGTAAAAATCTACTGCCAATCATTAGCGGACCGGAGTTCTGCTGTGGCGACCCCTAACCGGGAAAAGCTGAAAGATACAACATATAAACATTTTGACTCATTTGTGAAGAAACTGAGGGTTAATAGGCATTTTGTGAAAAATAATCATGACACATTTTCCGTAACAGTTCTCCCCCATTTGACACGATCAATGTCATGCAACACATGCAATTATTTTAATTCTTCTTAACTTGCTAAAATATGCTTCAACATCATAGTTTTCGTCATCTACAGTGACTGAATATTAATTTACCTTAAGTTTATTATTAGATATTTTTATGTATCATCATGCGTGCAGATGAAGTTAAACATTTTGTAATTACAGCCTTTAGAACAAAGAGTACTAATACAACTAAAAGAATAATACCAATTATTGTAATACCTTTTAATATACGAGATCCAGGTTACCAAATGCACTGTCCAACCATCCAAAAAGTGTCCACTGCTTAGATGTGCTGTACCGGTCCTTGGCCCTTTGCTCCATGAAATTGGCCAACATTTCTTGTTCATCGTGATAGTCACTAATATAAGAACAATGACTACTTCTATGAGGATACACAACCCCCCATTTTATCAGCTAGGGTTATGTTGGGTGCCAGCCGATTTTTTAATACCACAGTTCGAATTTCAGTCATTTCTCAATTTGTCATCCTGGTGTGATGTGAAGAATGATTTGTTACCTCCTGAAGAATTTGAGCAAGCATGGTGATTTTGAGAATTGTCCTTTCCACTCCATACTCAGGAGTAAAGACTGAAAATACTTGCTCTGCCCAGCGAATTGCCCATTTATTTCTCAGTCTGCTTGCTGGAAGGTTCTTGAAATGTTGAATAGCAGGAGTAATGTAGCCCACAAAACAACATTCAGATCAGTTTGTAGGCAATCAGGGGTAGGCACGATCAGCACAAATGTAGTAATGATCCTCTTTCATGCCCATGCCATACTCCCAGTCATAGCTTTTTAGGTGAAAAGAGTTCAAAATGCCTTTGTGTCTAGTGTCATTGTTTTCTTGTTCCCACTGGTACAGTTACATTTCTGGCTTAGCATGAGTCTCCTTGATTTGTGGCTGCAGGCTGAAGAGACGCAACTTTAGAAAAGTCAGTCACATTATACCAAGTTAGATTAGTGTCACTAAGATCCTTTTCAGGTGTCACCTGTGATGCAAGGTTTGCAATCATGGGACTCCCCGCCTTAGAATGATGAGGTATACGTAAATACAGCCAACAGTTTTGTCACATTTAAGTCCACGGTATATTGTCAAACAGCCAACAGAAAACCATGTTTTCTTGATCAGTTTATAAAAGGAAACCGCAGCAAAAACAAAGCAAAAGTACTTGCTGTCACTGGATTCATCATGGACTGCTGTCTGAGTTGATTTTCTTCATTAAACCTTCACTGGGGCAGATGATTTGTCCTTCGATCTTCGATTTTGCTTCACTGATACAGATGATTAGTCTGGGGCCCCCACATGGCAAGTCTTCTTGCAGTGTGAAGAATGTATCCATGTTGGTAGTCCTGCACAGTGGATGGCAGTGAAAGTTGTAAGTAAGACCTGGAAAGGGCCTTTCCACTTCAGACTCAAAAAAATTCTTTCTCTGGAAAGTTTTAATATAAACCCAATCACCAGGCCGCAGTTGGTGACAGGGCTGGTCAGGAGGGTGAGGAAGAGCTTCTCATACAGTTTTGTGGCACTGCTGCAAGAAATTAATAAGTTTTGATCAGTAAGACAATATGGCATTATCCTTTAGTTAATTCTTCATTTGATACAGGGGGAGAAGCTGGAAGGCCCATGGATCTCCCCATTAATATCTCATTGGAAGTGCCTCTAGCCATTTAAGGCTTGTTTCAGCACAAATTTCTGAAACTTTATTTTTATGAGTCCTATTAACCCTCTCCACTAATCCAGATGACTGTGTATGGTTGGGACAGTGAAGACTCAACTTAGTATTAAAATTCTTGCATAGTTGTTTAGTCAGGGAATTGTGAAAATGAGTTCCCTGGTAACTATTGATAGTACAAGGTATTCCAAATCTAGGTATAAATTCAAATACAAGTTTTTAAACAACTGTTACAGAGTTTGCTTTGTGATATGGGAAAGCTTCCACTCATGCAGAAAACATGCATACCACCTGTGACGTCCCCTCTGTGGGCCAGTAATCAAGGAGCCTGAGCCCTCACTGACAATGGGGAGGGACATTCACTTGGAACAAAAATGGATACAACCAGTATTTCCAAATGCAGCTTTCTGCATAAAGCTCAATTTCCCTTAAGAGCACACAGGGAACACACACTCAGTCAAGCGTCTGGATTTCTCTCTGTCTCTTCAGGGTGCAATAAAACTCCCCACAGGCACAGTTGTAGAGTTGATTCCTCAGCTGAGTGTCCAAGCCAAATTCTCCACCACACTCTGTGAAACTAGTGATTTGTGTCCCTGCTCCAAGCAGCCGACACACATGCTCTTTGAGATTTGATTTTACACACACACACACACACACACACACACACACACACACACACACACACACACACACACACACACGCACACGCACACACACACACGCACACACAGGCACACACACACAGACAAACAAACACCTAGGAAAGGCGGGCACAGATTTGCTAGCTATGCCCCCTTCTGCCCAGATGATAAGGTAGTCACACTGCCACCAAACACTCCAAAGCCCCCTACTATAAGGCTCTTACAAGGGTACCCAATTATACTGAGTAAAATTAATACTAATGCAAATGATCATGTTTGACCAATGCAGTAAAGCTTTCAGGAATGGGCACAGAGTCACCAAATAGAAATAAGTGCTCTCAAAGGTTAAAGTATCCTCTAAAGGACCAACCACAATGAAAAGTTTAAATGTATTTAATAATAAGTAATAAAATATCATGAAACTACAGAATATCTATCTGCAATGAACACCAGAGTTTCAATCACAAGATATATTAAAATAACACAGATGAATAGATTCACACAGATATGGAAGAACAGTACTCAACTAATCTTACTATATTTTCTTGACTGATCTGAAGAATTACTATTCCCTGGTCACTTACTAGAGCGAGGCAAGATGAAGTAGGTGAGAGATTCTTCTTTGTCAGGTTTTAAAAACAGAGTACCCCGAGACCTGTCTCATCTAGTATTAAAACATTATTTCAGTGTACAGAATGACATCACATACATCTGGTCATCTGACTTCTGGTTCCCATACTGCCCCCTTTCCTAGCAACTGACCCAGAATCTTGTACATATGTGTCAATAATACATGCACACAGAGCTTTACTAAGATCTGTTGCAGCTTTTGTAAGTCATAAAACAATTTCAAACTTCTACCCTTCCAGAATAGCAATTAGTTCCCTGCTAAAGACAATACAGAAGGCTTCCTGGTACTTGTTTTTGCAGACAATTTGTCTCTGGCTGCAATCAGAATTGTAAGATATGATCTTTAAGGTCTAAATTATGTAATTCAACTTCAGGATATTTTTCTAAAAGTTAGCTGGAGCTGAGTTCAACCTCTTCTCTTCCAGTATCCCGTTACAACATTAATTTCAACAGTTATAACAGTGCAGTCTGATATACATGTATATTTCTTTTTTGTTCAGCAGGACACACTGTTGGGTACATTCCTAACATAAGCAGCTTTACAAATGCATCTTTCAACACAAGCATGTGCACAAATCAGTTTGATATACAAATGACATGTGATTGTCCTCAAAATTCCAGCTAGCTGTGCTTCCACATGCTACACATCCACTGCCCTACTTCTCCTGGCATAGCTGGCAATGCCTCGCATCATCACACCTCCACCAATATAAATTGTAAATTATGGACCTTTGGCATCTGGACAAAGTCCAGCTGCACATTAACAAAAGGTTCCCAAGGTGGTGGTAAGCATGCAGCTTTAACTTTCAAGTTTTTGTTAACATTATATGTCAGACATACTGTACAATTATTAGCATACTGAAGTGTCAAAGAGGAGACTTGAGGGGCATATCAGCTTCAGGTAATTTGATTAAATAAAGCTGTCTTTACCTGTATGGGCTGGTAAATGTTATGCCCTTAACATATAAGCTAGCAAGGAGGCAGGTGCCACCAGTCAGCTGTCCGGATGTTGCCATAACCCATCAGCAGATTTACTGCATCCGTCTTTAGGCTGCTTCTAAAATTCTCCCTGTGATACTTCAGCATCGAAAACTGATACTATTAAAATCAAACACATGATCACTGTTAGTCTTGCAATAACATCACATGAAAATTTGCACAAAGTCCTTCAACAGCTTGCTTAGCAGCTTGATCTGCTAAATAATTTCCCTTTGATACAGTATCTATACCCTTTTGATGGGCACTATATTTGACTACTGCTAATTATGTTTTAGGTAACAAAAGAGCATCTAAAAGAGCATTGACATAGGATTTTTAATTTGGGTTTCTGCTGAAAAAAAAATCCTCTCTGTTTTTAAAGATGCCCAAAATTATGTACAATGCCAAAGGCATACCTGGTATTAATAAATGTATTACAGTCTTGTTTTTGGCTAACTCACAAGCTCTTTGTAGAGCTATTAACTCTGCTTCCCGGGCAGAATTTATGTCCTCTAGTCATTGTTGAAGCAAAACATCATTATTGGTGCAGACAGATATTCCTGTGACCAGATTTTCATTTCAATCTCTTCCATAGGAACCATCCACATGTAGGTCCAGTTCAGCATTGGGTATAGGATTGTCCTTTAAGTCTTTCCTAGGAGAAAGCAGATAATTGGTCACACACACACAGTCATGTTGTTCGCCATCCTCAGCAGTAGGTAACAAAGATGCAGGATTTAGATCAGGACAGCGTATGAGAGAAATAGATGGATCATAAAGAAGTGTGAGTTCATATTTAGTTAGATGTGCATTTGAGAGGGGGTTGAGTTTTTATTTTAAGTAAGAGACACAATACAGAAAGAGGGATGGCTGCTGTAAGATCACTACTGAGCACCAGTGATTGCATAAGATTAACTAAAATGGCGACAGCAGCCACTGCCCTTAAATATGGTGGAAATCCCTTTGCAACAGAATCAAATACTGTACTATAATAAGCTAATGAACGATAGTTGTCCCCATGTTTCTGTGCAAGCACTCTCTGAGCAAATCCATTTCTTTCAAGATGAAATAAAATAGACGTCTTTCCATAATCTTGTAACCCTAAAGCTGGGGCAGTAGCTAAAGCTTGTCTTAAATTCAAAAATGAATTTTCCTCTTCACTATCTCAAAGGAGGGGCTCTGGTATATCTTGTTTTAAAAGATTTGTCAAAGGTTTAGCAATTTCTGCATTGTTAGAAATCCACTGTCTTTAATATCCTGTCATACCTAAGAAAGATCTAAGCTGATGCTGAATAGTTGGATGTGGTTCTTTAGCTAGCCTCAATACGAGAGGGTAACATTTGCCTGCTACCCTGAGATATCGGGTGACCAAGATAATGTACCTGCGATGACCATAACTGTAATTTTCTCTTGACACCTTCTGTCCTTTTTCTGCAAGAATAGTTAAAAGATATAGAGTATCCTGCTGACACTGTTGAAAAGAATCTGAAGCTATTAGTAAATCATTTACATATTGCATTAACACAGACCTACCTGGAAATGCCACATCTTCCAAATCTTTATTTAGAATTTGAGAAAATAATGAAAGACATTGTGTATCCTTGTGGCAACCGTGTCCATGTATACTGCTGTCCCTTATAAGTAAAAGCAAACAGAAACTGACTTTCAGGATGGATAGGTATAGAAACAAATGCTGAACATGGATCTATTACACAAAAATATTTTGCTGTAGGTGGTATGCAACTCAGTATTGTTGCTGGATTTGGAACCACAGGAAAAGTTGGTAATACTGCATTGTTTACAGCCCTCAAATCATGCACAAACCTATAAGTATATTTTCCTGGCTTTTTCACAGGGAGACTAGGAGTATTACAAGGGCATTTAACTGGTACTCTTATTCCTTATTGTATCAAGGACTGAATTACAAGTTTGAGCCCCTGCTCTGCTTCTGGTTTTAGTAGATAACTGTGGAACTGCAGGGGAGGTTTTGATGGAGTCCGTTTTATTTTTACTGGTTCTGCAGATTTTAATATACCTACTTCATTAGCGTTTTAACCCATAAGTTAGCAGGTACATGCTGCAGCAGTTTTTCAGCAGTCTGTATACTTTTAAAAGGCTGTACCTCAGCTTTTGCTAAGACTTCTAATCCTTCCCCCTCTGATTCTGTTGGAACATCCAAATATACCCCTTCTGGTGTATAGTAAATAGCACAACACAGTTTGCATATCCGGTCTCTCCCTAGGAAATTTACCTGTGCAGTAGTACTTGAAAGAATGGCTTTCTTCAATCCGCCCTAAAGAAATCGGTATAGGTTCTGAAACAGGATACATAACAGTAGATTTGTTGCTCCAACTGCTTTTACTTTGTTTTGATACTGGTATCTGACTATATCTGAGGTAACCTTTAATACAGACCTAGTGACTAGTGTCCACTAGGAAAGGAATTTTTTTTTAATTTATTTCTTCCTTAACCTAGAGTCCCTTTTGATCTGTTGGCAGCAAAGGATCAAGATTTATTTCTGTTTTGTTTTTCTGATGTCAGTATGGTGATTCCTGCCTCCTTCCCGTTTGAGGAGGTGGTGGAGGAAATGCAGCATTATTTTATAATTTGTTTGCCATTCAGTCCAGGTATCTTGGACTCTTGGCATTCGCATGTGTGGGCATTTTCCTCTCCAATGTCCTGCTTTACTGCAATTGAAGCAGGATCCATCAGATTAGGCTGGAGGGGCAAAACCAGTTCATTGTTGCCAACCAGCTGCACCTTGTTCTCCTTGACCAGCACTCTTACTAAATACCCTAACAATTCCTCTCCCGCTTCCCCAGCCTATGCACCATCCCCTTGTGGCTTCTAACGGTCTTATTTGCAAAATTAACAGCTTATCCTCAGTATCCTTTCTCTGTTTTCCTGATACTCAGTACAGTGATTTGCATCACTTAATAAGGACTCCAGGGGAGAGCTATGCCTGGCATACAGGGCATTGTTAGATCCCACTCTGATGAACCTCCTGCATATCCACAAAGCAAACAGTACCAGAATTCCCTATTTAAACCTTGCCTGTGATATAAATAGGACTTGCTGAAGAGATAGATATGTATCCCAGAGACTACCTCATCTATGGAGCTGGCTTCCCATCCACGTGAAGCAGAATTCCTCCCTAACCCAATTCAAGTGCAACTTGGACAATTGGATGGGAGACCGGAAATTTATCCCTGGTTTGGCACCTATGTCTCTAATGCAAACAGGTAACCTGTAAATAGTTCATCTCCCAGGCCCATGCTTACATCTATCAAGGGTATCAGAACTTGTCAGAGATTTAGGATGCGTGGCTAGGCTTAAAAAGGCCCTTATGGTCATTAGCCTAGGAAACACCTATGAACCCAAGTTCTTTCCCTGCTAGTCTATAAGCACTTGTTTTATTTGATTTTGTACAGGAGCTTGCAAACCCTACACAAAAGCAGCTGCAGTAGCTGGTTTAGCTTGTTCTTTTGGGTCTGGTATTCTTGAATGTCTAGTAAGCATTGCTTCAAGATGACTCAAATAATCTGTAGGGACTTCCCCTTTATTTTGCTTACATGCTTGTATTTTACACCAATCTGACCTAACCTGACACACTTCTGTAATTAACAATGCTGTCATTTTGTCTATTAGTGCATTCCTTTGTGAGAGTAAAATCTTATTTCAGCCTTCTCAAGTAACTGTTTTCTTATTTCATCTGAAGTAGATGGTTTTAATCTGTCAAAGTAGGGTTGTAACATTAGATTATACATTTTAATTACTCATTAAACCTTAACGGATCTTCTCTGATATTTGGAAAATGTTTAGACATAGTATGCAAATAAGCAGGATGCTAAGGGTGATGAAAAAGCTCTTTGTTATTAGCCCCCAAAATTTCTCTAAGAGGTGCCAAAAGATCCTCTCCAGAAGCAATAGCATCTTGTCCTACACCCTATCATATGAGCACACATGATGAGCCATAGGAGTGTCAAGTACTAGTGCTCCTATTGGAGAGGTAAAAACTTGTTGACACTATTAGGAAGAAGAAGAGATCTCCTTGACTGCAGATGCCTGTTCTGAAGATGAGGGTTGAAGAGGGGAACTAGGTTGTGATATAACAGTACCATGCTAACCTGGTGTCCAGTGGGCAGTTGTCCGAAATGCAGGGGTCTGAGAATCAGTAGAATCTTGTACAAGAGCCACCTATATTGGTACATATGGGGTGGGGGGGGTAGTAGCTACTGGAGGATTATCATATTCTTTAGAAGTCTCTGCTTTTTGGCCATCCCCAGTTTCTTCCAAATCTGCTAAGACAGGATAAAGGAATCCCTATACCACCTTTTTAACCTCTTTCACTTGTTGTAGTGACTTATTATTCTGTAATCCCCTTCATGCTGATTCCTTTTCCCTTTTAACAGCTTTAGTATGCCAATAATAAAATGCTGCCCATTGTTCCCACTTACCTTGTTTTGTTTTTAATACCCTTCAAATTTTCTAGTTTATTCTTACCATAGGTTTCATTTAATGGAAATACTTAATTCAACAGAGGAATTTTTTGTAAACTGAAACCACTCATTCAAATACTTGCAACTTTTCTTTTCATAATTCTGATAAATAAACTATGCAAGTGTTCCCTTTACAGGGATTTGATCCTGTCTGCTTAACTTGGTTGCCATTTTTCTTATTAAGACTTAATTTGTAGATCCTGGATTCTGGTAATTCAGGAAAAAAATGACTGTGTCAATTCACACACCATTCAGGGAGGGAAGGGTTGGATTCTGTCATGCAGTGACAGAGGAAAGGTTTAGATCAGCGTTTTCCAACAGCATGCCCTTGCTTGCATCCCATCATGAGCTCAAAATTTACAGCTGCAACATTGCGATCGGGATAACTGGGTGGATAGGTACTGTGTCCAGAACTAACCACTCTTTCAGACCCTCTGAGGGTACTTTCTCACAGTCACACCTACATCCCAACATGCTATAGGCTCATGAATTTGGTTTACTCACACACACACACACACACACACACACACACACACACGCACGCGCACACACACACACACACACACACACACACACACACACACACACACACGCGCATCTATGTCCCAAAATGCTATAGGCTCATGAACTTGATTTATCCACACATGCCTATGTCTCAGCATGCAATAGGCTCGTGAACTTGATTTAACACACACACAGACCTATGTCCCAACATGCTATGGGCTCATGAACTTGATTTAGCATTAACCTTTTTTCTGTCTCTCTTTTCACTCATACATTAAACACGCAACATCTCTCATGCCTCTTACCTTTTAGTCTTGAGGGTACTGCCCTTGACACAAGGCGCCTCCTTGTGTTTATTTTTCCTTTTTGTTGTATGTGCATACACATTAATAAACTCCAACTGTTTTACATTTACCTAACAAGCAAACAGTCATTCAACAAAACAATTATTCACTAATTCCACTTTTTTTTTAACTACAATTATCTATGAGGGGGAAAAACATTTTCTACAAATCCTTTTCCCCTGTTTAGTCTAGCAGCAGTCTGCACAACCTGAAAGGTTAGGTATTTAAATATCCGACTATCCCATACAAAACAGCATGGAATTCACAGAAAAGCTTTCTGTGCTTGATCCTTGTAATTTATTCTCCACTGCCCTGCAGCAATACCAAAGTTCAGATCCTGAGTCTTAAGGCACCAAATTTTAAAGTTCACAAATAAATAACAGAGTTTTACCTTTTAGTCTTGAGTCAAGAATAACGCTTCAGGGTGTGCGAAGTACTGGTGTATTCCATTAACAGTGCTGGGAGATTGCCTACCAAGATTTTCAGTCAGTCTCAAGGAACAAAGAAAAATGATAGTACATATATACCTTTTCTTATCAATTCCATACATGCAGAGCTTTTAACAAATACAGTTTTTAAATATTTATGTCCTTGTGATCCTCGTTTAGAGCTTCACGTGAATGCTTGACAGATGTGCCTTTTTTTAAACATAGACCACTAAGTCTAAGAATTTATTTTTTGACTTTGTAACATTCAGTACCAGTACATGCTATCTTACAGACATCCTTGTAGTGATTCATCCCCCAGCCTGAGGAGGCCAGAGGCATACTGTGGTAACATTCTGAAACCATACACTTTAAACATAGTATAACATCATAGCATCCCTTAACTCCTTTAGTCGCCTCACAGTTAGACGTTGCCCGTTTGATTCTCAGTTAGAGCGTCTTCTGTGTGGCGACATGCGTGAACGGGCATTCCTTCGTTGAAGGTTGTGCGTTAGGCCTGGCAAGCCAGCACGTAAAACTCTACTGCCAATCATTAGCAGACCGGAGTTCTGCTGTGGCGACCCCCAACCGGGAAAAAGCCAAAAGATACAAACAAACTTACTTCGCATTCAGTTATCTGTCAGTACACTAAAGAAAATGCAGTTGTAAGGCATTTGAAATACAAAGCTGCAGCTTATGTGAAACTATATTTTGCATAATTATGCATCTATTTTACCTTTTGAATTTAACATAAGCATTTTATTTGACACATTTGTGAAGAAACTGCAAGTTAATGTGCATTTTGTGAAGAATAATCCTGAGACCTAATATTTTCCAAAATTGTGTGAACACAGATAAGGAAAAAGTGTAATATCTATGATTAGTATTGTTACTCCTTCACTTATACTTTATTTGCCAAGAAACTAACTTCTGTGCCTATCTTCTGCATTAAAATGTACTGTATTTGTATGTTTGGATTTCTGTAATGTTTTACCATATACAGTATAATGGTTTTAATTGCTATTATGTGAAAGAGCAGACAATCTTGAAGCAGTGTCTTGAATTTTGACAGTAGCTGCAGGCCATGACTGACTTCTTGATATGTGCTGCAGTAAAATAACTCTTGTATAGTGGATAATCATGCAGTGAATCTGCTCTCTGTACAGGGTGCAGAGTGTTAAAAAAAATCTGATGTAAAGGCCAATAGTTGGCTATAACAATGAAGATGAGGTGTGTTTAGAAAATAAGTATTCAGCACTTTTTCATGTAACTAGCTTTTTTTCTTTATTATATTGTTTGTTTATGTACAGTAGAGAGTCTATTATCTGAACATCTATTATCAGAAATGTCAGTTATCAGAACCAGCCTTCCTAAGTTTTCGAGTATGAAAAATCATAAAGTCTGAATATGCAAACATTGTACATATTTGCTTGAGCACGTTTTTTGAGCTTGTAGCCAGCCCGTGTGTAAAAAATATTCTTTATTGTCCATTGGAATCGCTGAATGGTTGAAAAGTGTATTCCTGCATGCAGAAAAAAACAAGATTTTAGAAGTTTATCTGGTTCAATTATATATTTGATTATCTGAACTACCCTAGGTTCCAAGTAGTTTTGATAATCGACTCCCTACTGTATTCACAAATTGTGCAACAGAACAAAGTCATTGGTATGAAGATGAATATTTCTATGTTAAATGAATATTTAAAAAACTTTTTTTCCATCTGGGTATGGTACTATATCCAGAAAGAATTGAGTTCCAGAAATCACAGTATTGCTAGTTCTGTACCCTGGTACTTGAAGCAGAAAGAGTTGATCCACTTGAAATTGTTTATTTTTTTTAAATAAATGTTATGAATAATGTGTGTTAACATTTTAAATGAAGATATGTGAAAGCTTTTAGGATTTAAAATACTATATAATACTTTGCATTCCAGATACCATTTTTACATTGTGCGCACACACACACACACACACACACACATATATATATATATATATATATATATATATATATATATATATATATATATGTGTGTGTGTGTGTGTGGGTGTAAAATATTTGTAATAAATATTGCTTATCTTTCAGTGAACTAGCTGGTCCATGTATTCATGTTTGAATGTTTCATATATACTTTGAGGCTGTAGCTACAGAGAGCAGTTTTCTGGCACTGGTTGTAGTGACCTGGAAATGGTGAGGGTTGACATGCATGATTGTGGTGAACTGTACTTGGTCATGGATTGTATTCATTAATATCATGCCCTAGTTTACGTAAGTGTGATGTTTGCTACCAGGATATGGATACAGGTGACTTGAGAAGGATAACACTTCTCAGAGACAGTTGTTTTTTTGGAGGAAAGACAGGAGATAGAACCTGGCATTTACTATCCATGTTAACTCACGGGAGAGACATTATATTTGGCCTACACAATAAGCAGCTCTGTTAACAAAAAATCCATGTTTGATAACCCTTAAGACTTGCACCACAAGTGTTAGGACAGCCTGGCAGATAAGACTTTCCCAGGCTACCAGGTATCCCGCCTTCCTATCATGAAGTACATATCCCTCTCTCAATATCTTATTTGGTGTGCAAAAACTTCAGTAGCAGAAAAAATGACTACCAGTAGACCTTGTGACTTATTGTGTAGTCCAAGACACAGTAAGCAATCTGTATTTTACTTTTTCTTCTTTTCTTTTCTACTTGTCACATGGTCTGCTCTTTCTAGTTTTATTTCTCTGAGGATTTTCTGTTTTCCTTAGTGCGGGGCCTAAGCCCTCTGTACTTGTTTCTCATGCTATGCTCTCCATTGATTAAGAAATGTGCTTATAGGAGATATATTCCACCTACTGGCAGGCACATAAGTATTATTATTGCTGGAGTGCCTAACATGAAATATGCTGGTGCTTAATCTGCCAGTGGCTCAATGATACCGCTAAATGTAGGCATCAAAAAGCCATCAGAAAATGATCTGTTATCTAAAATGTTTGCCTTATTGAAAGATGAGTATCACTATTTTGAAATGTACTTGTACATTTATTTCTTTTCCAGGGAAATTAAGAATTAATGTTTAAAAAGTCAGAGATTCTTCTCAAAACTTCAGAAGAAAAAAAAATCCATAGCCTATAGGGATACAACTAGGGCTGAGAATCCATCTTCACCCTAGAAGTGTTGTCTTAAATTTCTTGTCAGTAGTGTAAGTAAAGTTGCTAGAGAATCAGTCGAACCTCCTCGTAACTATGGTGAGGAACGCTGTTCTTTACCATGAGATCATGCTCCTCTTCCTTCATCCAAACCTGTTTACCCTATTGAAGTACAGGAGTCCCCTCTTTTTTCATAATAATTTACCAACAGTTGGTTGCAGTCTAAAGGTTCCACTTCTCTCCCAATAGTCCAGGAGTGCTAGGATTTGCATTTAGAAGTTATTGGTGGTACATCCTCCTAACCAGTACTTACAGTTTTGATGCTAGCTACCCCATCAGCAATTCCTGTCTGCCTTCATGACAGTTCCCTTACATCGTGTCATTTTTTTCCAGGACCTACTTTTCAAAAGATTCCCTTTCCAGTGTTAGTAGGTAAATCACCATTTCCTGTGTCATCAATGCCTACTTCTCTTCCTGGTATGGCACCGAAATAGGCCTGTTCATGTGCCATCAAGGCCTGCTTCTGTGCCATACCAGGAACAGATAGTCTAAATATTGATTATCCTGATATCAGGAGGCCATACAACTCAGCTAGCTGCCTAATCAGTGTCATCTTTTTGATATTACTCCTTTAAACATCAGTGACTCTGGCATCAGTGTTTCCAGTATTTACTTTTAACTGATAAGTGACTGTGTAGCTGGAGTCCCCAGTATTTGCATTTCAGATGTTTGTAGCTCCAGTATTATGATTCAGTATGTTGGCAGTACTGATCTTAGCATTTTCTTCAAAGAATAGTGTCTTATTTCCTATTACACAAATCACTTGGGACCTGTGGTCCAAATCATAGTCCTGTAACCACCCACCCTGTCTGGCTGGTATTCCCAACTACAAGTTCACTTACCTCCTCATATCTCCAGAGTATAATTCCCTAGTAGCTTTTATTCCCTGGAGGTCCCAAATCTGTGATGCCACTGAAGTGGTTTAAGAAATGTCTTTCAAATGTCTGAATGCAAGTTTTTGAGAGGATCATGAAGATAAAGAATGGGGCAACTTTCTTCCCTTGTCCCATCATTCCCACTTCTGTGGACATTCTATACTTTATGCAGCAGCAAGTGGGTTGGCTTACTGAAGCTTTTTCCTCCACAGAGGAGACTGCAGTTAGTATGTCACATCTTCCCCCAGATAACCCTGGTGGTCCATCTAGTTGTGAAAATCCTTCAGGATGACATTGCATTCATGGGAACTCTGTCCCCTAAAAAGGCAGTCAGGAATTTTTGGATTATAAGAAAAAGTTTAGTTTGGAAAAAATTCCCCAAGCCCGATGCCACTGTTCATCAGACATATAGACAGATTCCTGTGTGAACAATCTATCTCTCCATCCTACATCTGCCATCTTGTTCTTACAGGCATTAAATTGTTTAATGCACATGCTGTATTTTCAAAAGGATATGTTCCTTGAACTCTAGCATGTTGTGAAGGGCTGTTAGTTCAGTGAATGAGATAATTAGGACCCAGGGTTTGATTATATTGAATCTTTGCAACCTTATTGTTGACATAACCTGTAAGGGCCTTGAAAGGGGCTGTTAAGCAAATAAAACTGGCATTGCCATCCACTAACACCTCTGACTGTGATTAACTCAGGTTGCCAAGGATACTAAGGTATCCTTGTTAAACTTCCCCATTAAGGATTTCCTCCTCAATAGTTCTGAAGTGAATGAATACTAGTGTTAGAGCAGATCTTGTAGCTGTGCATATTAAGATTTACCTAAATGGTGTACCCTTTGTCAGATGCAGGGAAGCCCCTGTTGGATGTGATTCCAGTGTACCCATAGCTGCAGCAAAAGGAAGGTACTAGGAGTAGGTGTTTCTTCCCAGTCTGGATCCCAATAAGGTTAAAGACCCAGAGGCTCTCATGACCCACAGGAAGCCATGTGCACTGTCAGGATGGATTGCAGTAGCTCTTTCTCCTTGTCTGACCTTTGGGACAGATAGGTGGAGATTTTCATCCTTGACTCAGCACAGAGACGGATCCTCAGACAATCCTAAAAGACAAATGCCTCAGGAAGGTTATGTCCAGAGGTTCTGTTCCCATTTTATACCCCTCTCTGAATTCCATCATTACTCTTGCTTGATATTTCATCTCATTAAAAAGTAATAGATATTAAGGAGATGCAGAATCTCTATGCCATCAAATGCTCCTAACCCACCAGAAAGGCTTAGAATGTTATTCTCAAATTTTTATGGTCACAAAAGGAAACAGTGGCCATAGACCAGTGCTGGATCTCACACATCCTTACAAATTTACCCCTCCCCCCAAAAACAAAACAAAAACATTTTTTTGAATGTTCAAATGGTGCAGTCCATCCTACATTGTTTATCTAAAGGAAACTGAATGTGTTGTTTGAATCACCAATGTGTCTAAATCAACATAAAGAGTTCCAAGAAATTAGAGAAGTTGTGTTCTTCTAGGTTATACCCACTCAATAACAACTTTGGACTATTGCATTTGGTCATAGGTGTTTACTGAATATTTGTCTGTACTACTAACCTAGCTTAGTCTACAGAAGTCCCAAGGTTTTTCCTTGTGGGTTTGACTAGCATATTCCATGGTAGCAAGGCATTTTTCCTTAGATGGTGAGGTTTCTGCTCAACTTATACATTGTGCGTTACAGAGAACGTTGCAATTTCATCTCATCTCGGTTCATTGGCCAATCTTTATTTGGTGCCCCATGAATACTATAATTTTCCACACTTTCCTACCCCAGGACAGGATCCTGTCCATCCAGTAAGTGGTCTCTATCAAAAAATCTCTACAGGCAGTTACAGTAGAACCATGCCATAGTATCTTTGGTCTGATTGATATTTCAGTTTTCATAGCCCATTATAATATACTCTGTATAGGAGCACCTCCAGCACATCTTCCAAGTTCGGTGATCTCACAATTCTGACTATTTTTCTTTCCATTCAGATCTCCAGGACAAGCCACACATATATGACCTGGTAGCTGGATCTGACCGGCCTACTGAAATAGGACCCATTCTAGCTCCAAACTGTTCAGGTGTCCATCAACACAGGTGTACCTGTCCTGGAGTTATTTTTACTTCAGTTGCCAAACAGTGAAGGGGACCTGGATATCCCAAGACTCTTGTTTTGTACATCGTCATCCCTGATATGAAGGCAGGGCTTTTGTGTTTCATGATCGTCTTACCAAAGAAGTCCTTGTCATTTATTTGAGCAATATGGCTGTAGTGCAGTACAGTATAGCAGTATGTAAGGGTGATCTCACTGTTTGCCATAGTGTTGAGAGGCAATAATGGTGAGACACTAGGCCATCAAATCCCAAAGCTTTATGACTGAATTGCATAGTCAAGGGAAGGTGAATTTACAGGCAGATTAAGTTGCTATCTTCTTATCCACAGTGAGTGGTCGCTCAGTCAAGGTGCAACAAAAAAAAATCTTCACTTGTGTAACTTACCAAATGTGTATCTGTAGTACTAGTGTCCTAATTTATGTTCATTGATTTAGCATCCTGCTCATCAGATGAAGGATATACAAGCCCCCTTTGAGCAAGTAACCTTCTATATGCTTTTCCTCATTTTCCTAATAGTAAGATTCATCCTGAAAGCTAGAGTGTACAGGGTCTAAGTAATTCTGATTGTTTCCTTTTGGCCAAGACAGACTTGGTTCCCTCCTACATGAATTTAGCCCCTTCATAAACTATTGAGGCTGTAGTCATCCATCAAACTACTTTCTCACCATCATGGAAAGTCTCACACAGATCCCCATGTAGTGAGGCTAAATGTGTAACTACCTCTGTCTCAGTGATAACCAAGTGCTAAGGTAGAATGGTGCCTCTCAGTGATCTGACAGAATTTTTCATTGTGGTTTACCTTAGTGGTCCAACAAAAACCGTTTGGCAGCCATCACTGTTTTCTTTTCAAGTCAAGATTCTGCTTTTACAGCCATCATAAATAAACTTTACAATAGAATAAAAAAAAGCTCCTTAAATTATACAGCAGATCCAAAATCCTTCATATTAACAATGGTATCAAAAAATATTACTAAAATATGAAAAATACTATTAGTTCTACTAAAGCAGCCCATGAATGTAGATTAGCATTTGAAGCGAAGGACAATTGCAAATATTTCTTTAGGTACAAACTGCGGTGGTGGTGCTGTGGTAGCGTTGTCGCCTCACAGTAAGACGTTGTCCTGTTCGATTCTCAGCTAGAGCATCTTCTGTGTGGAGACATGCGTAAATGGGCGTACCTTCGTTGAAGGTTGTGCATCAGGGCCGGCAACTCGGCACGTAAAAATCTACTGCCAATCATTAGCGGACCGGAGTTCCGCTGTGGTGACCCCTAACCGGGAAAAGCCGAAAGACACAACAAGGAAAGTACAGACTGACACCTTGCAACAAACTTATTCAAAATGAAACAATCTCTTGCAACTCAGTAGATATTGCCATTACACTAACAAATTTAGTGCTAATTTTAACCTTGAGACTTCTTTCCAAAGTGTACATAGCCTTGACTCCCTTAACCCTCTCCCCCATTATCATAATAAACATGTACTTAAGGTGGTTTCTAAGACCAAAAATACTTCATTGTGACCTGATAATATACCTGATTATACAATAAATGGTTTACCATCAAAATACGGAATGGCAGATAGGTGAATACAGGTTGGTCGAATGCTTGTTTTCAAAATGTCATAATGTTGAATTGGAAGTGGTCGAATTTATATTAGTGAATGTGAGTATACATTCTCTAATATGAAGTTGACTTTCTGAATGGAGATTGTGGTGCAGTGCGGATCAGGAAGTTTATTCTTTTCCTCACTGTAGTGCAGTCTTGGAGTTGGTATATATAATATGTAGGGGGGCTTGCCCCCTGCAAAAAGTAAACAGAAACCTGAATGTTCGAAAATTTAAGTTCAGGAGTTCGACGTTGATTGTCATGTTTATCACGTTTGACATTTGTTTTAAACAAACTACCAAAAATTAACATTATTAGTCAATCTTTTAAACAAAAAAAGTTGTGATATTCCATATTTTGATAGTAAACCTAATAAACAATATTAAGCATGCTCTGGCTTAGCCACTCCTGAAGCTCTTTAATCCAAGTTTAGCAACAGTTTTGTGTCCCTGAAGTTTGGTACTTCATTGTGGAGAAGCAGGGCTGCACCATCAATTTCAGGAATTATAGACCCATCAGCCTAATGATTCTCATCTGCAAATCCATGCAACATTTTATAACTGACCTTAGAAAGTGTAATATCAAAAATCTCATTCAGCTCGACCCACAGCAATTTGACTTTGTCAGAGGAAGAACGTGCCTAATTAATTTGGTTCACATCTTCAAAAGGGTTACACATGCTGTCAACAGTGGTCACGCTGTTCATTTGGCATGATCGATGTGTTTTAACAGCATACTCCATGTTGGCATTGTACGTAAGCTTAATGCTTTAAAAATAGAGCACTTTATAGTAAGATAGATAGTAAAGTGGCTAAAAGATAGAACCCACACAATGTTAGGGTAGATGCTTCATCAGAAGGAATGAAGGTAATAAGCTGTGTCTCCTAGGGTTCAGTCCTAGGACCCATTCTTTTTGGCATTTACTTTTCTGATCTCAAGACTGGAAACCAAGACCTTTGGCTAACTAAGTTTGCAGATGACTGCAGACTGGGAGTTATTGTCAAGTTCCTCTCTGATAACCTAACACTTCAACAAGAACTTAATTAACTGGTGTACTGAAAATAGGTTCAGATTAAAATGTGCAGTATTGTCTAATTTGGCAGACAACTCCCGTCAGCTTTAACAATATCACATTTCATAATGAAAATATTGATAGTGACCTTGGCTCATAGGTTTATAATTTCTCTCTCTTTCAATCATCATTTGACAATGGTAACTATAAAATCCTTCTAATCCATCTAATTGCTAAGGCATTATCATCCATATCTAAAGAGGTTGTCATTCCCTTATATTCACCATTAATTAGGGCAGTTATTGAGTACCCCCCCCCCTTTGGGATGCAGCTCGCAAGACAATACCAAACAACTAGAAAGACCCCAGGCTTAAACATCCTGAGCTACCAAAAGTGACTGGAAGTAGTGTTGCTTTATTTAATATTTTATAGACACTTGACAGGAGATCTAGGCCTTGCCTTCCATGCCATTAGAGACTTAGCTGCCCTGGATCTCTTGTAGCTCAGCAAGTCTAACAGACACAAATACCAGAACCAGGGACCTAAATCTTCACCAACAGATAAAACACAATGGAAAGACAGATTTATCATGCAGTGCCTCACACATCTCTGGAAAAGACTACCCCTGTAGATTAAGCAGAATGATACACTGTCATCCTTCAAACATAACCTAGATGATTAGTTGGGCACCCAAAAATGTACCCTAGGATTAACTAACCTACCTGTTCTAAAGAAAGATAGTTCAGACTAAGGGTAGGAACTACCAAGTCATAAATGTTCAAAAGGCTTTGATGTATTAAAATTCCTATGAAGCTTGTGGATCTTTGTTGTTGCACGTCAAGCAAAGCAAAAGAGAATGACCTATGGCTGGAAACAGATTTTTGAAAGAAATTCTCACTATTATGAGTAAAACCCATTTGGGTTATTTTTCTCTTCCCTTCTCCCTCATCCAGCTCTCTTATTTGGCTCTTCTTTTTTCTCCTTATTTTTCTAGTCATCCCTTTTCTTCTTTTGGACCTAGGCTCTGCTGTGTCATCTGCAATAGAACATCATGTACAAGTGTGCCTGTGAAAGGAATATTTGATTAATTGCTGTGCACATCTCCCTCTGGATTATATGCGTTCCTTACATGTGTAGGTTTCCAAGAATTTGGCTTCCAACAAGGTTTCAACTCAATTGTGCCTCTGAGCCCTAAGACTAATGGCAGCATCCATTCCTGTGAGTCACAAATTCAGGCTGCATATGAATGCTTTCATGGATACTAAGGGTCCAGTGACCCCCATGCACAGATCCTATGTACCACCAAATCAGATTATCAAATTCTTGCATACAGTGCCTTCAGAAGAGGATGGGACATGCCTTTTTTCATAGGAAATCCCTGCCAGTTGCCCAAATCATTAACCTCAGTAGCTACAGATGCCTTTTGTCCTTGGGTAGGGGTGCATTTTAAAAAAGCAGATGGTCCAAGGTAGCTGGATATCTTCAAGAACAAACATTCAAATCAATATTCTGTATATGAGAGCTGTCCTCCAGACTCTTTCAGCCTTCAGGAGTTCCTTTCTTAGACCATGATTGCCACGCATTTGGGCAGCATGGCAGATGTTTGCTATATCAACATGCATGATGGAACAGAGTCTTACCTATAGTCCAAGAAGCTATTCTAGTAGGCAGTTACATTTGAGGGAGGTAAGTTCACAAGTGGGCTAGAGTTGCTGTCTCTTTGCCCCATGATTGGTCCATCAGCCTGTTCTACATGTGGGGAAACCTTACAGTGACATGCTTGCATTCATCACCAGTGCTAAGTGTAAATTATTACTCTGCACTCATAAACTGTTTTACTTCTGGGGAAGGCTTACTATGACAGGCTTGAATCCCTGACCAGTGCCAAGTGTAAATCATTACTCTGTAGTCTCTCCTGTTGGTGGACACCCTAAGTACGTCATGACCTGCAAGTTACCCCTGGACTCCCTTACATTTTCCACATTTCTTCTGATGAAAGGTTCATCCAGAAAACAAAACTATACAAAATAAGTCATTCTCGTATCCCCCTACTGAGCTCAACAAATATGGTTCTCAGTGCATCTACTAGTTGGAATGCCCTCCCACTATGCCAGAAATGTTATCACTCTGTCATGTCTTAATGTCTCCTCCTCTGCTTTTTGGACTCTTTATTCAGCTTACATGAAGGGAGATCAGACTGGAAATCTAATTTAGGGGTCATCTCAAATATTTCAGTCCTCCCTTCCTAAATACATTAATTTCCAGCTAGCTCAAAATCCTTCTGTAGGAAGCAATACAAGCAATCCTGTCAAAAAATAAGCAGATATTTATGAAACAATGGCAGGGAGGTGCAAGACCAAGGACAATCTATAAAGACTAACTACCCATCAAATCATTCTCTTGCCCCTCTCACCTTGGCAACCCTTTAACATATTCCTAGATTCTGATCCTTTACTTTCCTGTTTGGTACCAAATCACTTTAGACTCCTGGGTTTTGAGAATAATTCAGAAAAGGTTGTAACTGGCAGTGGGACTCAATTTCTTCCTTTCAAGGAATTCCCCATCAACTAACTGACAAAAGCTTACTGTCCCCTCCTATTCTGGACCAAATGTGTCTCCAGAAGTCACAGAGCCTGTTCTTTCAGGTCAAACAGGAAATGTCTTTTTTTAAACGTCTTCTGTTGCCAAAAATATGAAGGATGTTGGAGCCCTGTTTTTGATCTTTTGTTTCTAAATCTTCACATACATTTCTAAAATTCAAGAGTTCTTCTCTTCAGGCCTTTGCCACTCATTCCTCCTCACCGTTTCTTAGTTACTCTGGATCTGAAAGATATTTATTATCAAATTCCCATTTTCAAAAATTTTCAGACACTTTTTAAGACTTTCTGTATCTGGTTCACATCTTCAATTTTCTGTTTTACTTTCTGGATTATCTACAGCTCCAAGAGTGTTTGCAAAGTGTCTAGCCCATGTAATAGCCCATTGCAGTTTACATGGAGATCACATTTTCCATACTTAGATTACTGTCTTATCCTTGCAGAGTCTTCTTCAGCCTGTCTCTGCCTTATAGTAAAAACTATTCCTAAATCTAGTTTTCAGGTGAACATAGAAAAATCTTCTCTCATTCAATCCAAAAGAATACTATTCATAGTGTGTCTGCCCAACATCTCTACATGACAGAGTGGACTCTTACAAGCAACAGCTGCTATTTTTTTAATTAAACTCTTTCAACAGCCAGGGAATTCCCCAGGATTCTTTTTTATGGCTTTTACTAGTCTCAAGCTCTGTCTCGCCACATGAGAAAAAAAATCAGTAGTTTCTCAATTCTTTGTGGACTGAACACGAGCATCCCCTATTCTTTCAGATACCAATGTTAAGTTTTGTCAAGAGGAAGATATATTGGTGGTTGAACCATTTATCCCTAAACCCAGGTCTTTCATGATGCCTCCATCACCAACTCAGTCTGTGAGCAAAGATGTGTCAGACTTTGCTTGGGGGAGTGGTATCCAAAGTCTAAAGATCGAGGGTCTCATAAATCAACAAGACAAATCAAATTGTATACATCTCAATGAAATGATTGAATTAATCAGTGGACTCAGATCTTTAACTCACCTTTAGATTCCAGGCTGTCTTCTAGCTAGAGAACACTATAGCCATGTGGTACATGAAAAGCAAAGGAGAACCAAATACTACCTGCTTTGCAGACAAGCAATAATATCCTGTGAACTGACAACCGTTAAATCATTCTCTTCAGGCTACCTACATACCATCAGAGCAAACTATAGTGGTGGAAAAGCTGAGCAGGACCACAACAGCCACCCCCAAAATGAAAGTTACATCCTGGGGTCTTCCAGCAATTGATCTATTTCTGGGGAACCCCTGAAATAGATCTGCTTGCCTCCATTCACAAGAGACAGTTAAAGAAGTTCTGCTTCAGGTCTCCTTACACAAGGGCCAGGCAGACATATATTTTCATTGTTAATGATGGGGATGCTCCCGCATGCTTTTCCACCCATTCCTCTAATTGCCAGGATTCTTCTAAAAATTCAGTGGGACTATCCAAGGATAACTCTGGCGACCCACTTTTGACCCAGGCAACAGTGATTCTTTCTTCTCTTGAAAATGGCCAGGGGCAATTACCATAAGTTACCTCACATAAATGATTTACTCACACAAGACAAGGATTCTCTGAACCACCCCAACCTTCAACTTACTTTCTGGATGATAAAATGTTAATTCCTGTAAGGACTCTTTATCTGAGGATGTGCAGCAAGTATTAAAGGAGGCTAAGAAACCTGCTACCAGAAAATGATATATGGCTAAGTGGAAAAGATTTTCTATCTGATTAAAAAAAAGAACCAAGATAATTTTAAGCTTCATCTCTCTTTGGCTTGTCATTACCTATGTGAGTTATTTTTCTCTGGTCTTTCCTGTTCTTCCATCAAGATTCCCCTTGTCTTTCCATGAATCCCCCTAACTTTCTTCTCCATCAGAAGTGAAGCAGTTTCTGAATGGGTATGTCACATTTGTCCACTAAGAAAACGGGTAGCTTTTTCATTGGATTTTAATTTTGTTGTAGAGAAACTTACACCTTTTCCTTTTGATCCAGCTCATAATGCTGATTTAAAGTTCTTATCTTGGAAAACAGTGTTACTCATTACTCTGACTTCCTTCCCTGCCTAAGGTGGTTACAAAGACTACATTGAGTCACGCCATTCATCTCCCCATTTTCTCTGCAGAGCCAAAAAATAAAGGATAAAGAATTTTTTCATACCATGGATGTCCACAGACAGCTCAGGTAGTAAACCTCTTCTTTCAACTTTTCCTGGTTAGGGGTTGCCACAGCGGATCACCTGTCTGCTCATGATTGGCAGTGGATTTTTACGGTGTTGAGTTGCCAGCCCAGTGCCCAACCTTCCACAGAAGGCACACACACTCACGCCTAGGGCCAGTTTAGAGTGTCCAATCCACCTACAGCATGTCTTTGGGATGTGGGAAGAAACCGGAGCACCCGGAGGAAACCCACACAACCACAGGGAGGACATGCAGACTCCACACAGAAGGCACCTCAGCCGAGAATTGAACCAGAGAATCTCTTGCTCGGATAGTAAACTAATAGAAGAAAAATCTTCGGGAATTCTAATCAATTCTTTATTTCCTCTGAAGGCAAGAAAAAGGGGCAACTGATGTTAAAGCAGATTGTATCTAAATGATTATCTCATGCAGCTCAGTTTTGTTGGTCTTATCATAACAGGACAATTTGAGGCAAAGTTAGAGCCCATTCTACCAGGGCTATGGCTTTTTCTATGGCTTTTTGGAAAGGGGTGTATTCTACAAATATTCTAAAAGGAGCAACTTGGTCTTCTCCTCACATCTTCATGAAGCATGTCAAAGCATTACAAAATAGTTTACTTTCTGATGGGCTATAGCAGGCTTTGCTAGTGATATCCACCAAAGACCCCCCCCAGACTTTGACCCTTCTCCCTAAGGTTTGGTATTCATCCCATATGGCTTGGGCTATTGCAACAGTGATCTAATGATGAACATAGTATAGTTGTGTAAGTAAACTTACCATAACACTGGATATTTGAATACATCACTGTTGCAGTACAGACACCCTTCCTCCTTCCCTGTTGAGATTTTTGTTTCTGCTAGTGTGGGGTTTCCTGGTTTCATTATCCTCGTAGCATACCTTATAATGACAGGGCTGTAGCCTCCCTTTCCCTGAAACAAGAAAGCTCTGATGTCTTGGCACCCATATGACTGTTTTAAAACTGACTCTTCCTCGAGGTATAATGGTCATATAAGTGCATGGAGGGTGCCCTAAAGCTTTGTAAGCTGAAAGTGACTGATCCGTGACAGGTTTCATCCCATGAAGCACAAACTATTGCAACAGTGATCTGTTCAAGCATCTACATTATGGTAAGTTTGCTTACACAACTGCACTTTCTCTCCAACCAGAGTCATCCTCGGTAAATGCAAACATTCCACTGGACTCCTGCCCTGGAGCCCATTGCCCCAGTTTCTGACAATCTCTTTACCACAAATATATCCATGTATCAGCATCCCAAACTCTTCTGTACTTCCTGACTTCTGCAATCTGGAAGTTTTCTTGCCCTTAAATAGGGGCAGGTAATTTCTCAAACTCAGGCATGTTGGCTTCAAAGGCCACATCTCACTACTCAGTATTATTATTTCTTCTCTTACCTGCCTTCTTAAAAGCCCTACTGCCACATAACTGCTCTCTGTTTAACCTGCATTTAGTGCCACAGCCACAATGCCAAACCACTAAAATAAATAAAAAACACCTAAGAAAAGAAAATTATTAAACAACAACTGACCACAAACTAAGAACAAAAGCAATTTATTAAAAGTCTTAGTGCTTCGGTCAAAAGCCTTCCTTTTCTGGTAGACCATACTATACTACTATATATATATATATATATATATATATATATATATATATATATATATATATATATATTACATTGATCTTTACAATTTACAATCCTGCAAAGTGTTTGACTATGTGCAGGCTAATCTGTTTTATTAGTGTAAGTGAATGTGTTCTGTTCACTTAAACTGATTATTTTATTGCATTGTGTCTTTTTGATGAGATTGACAGAGAGTGGGGTAAGGAAATTTCTTCATTTCCACACTGTTGTGCAATCTTGGAATTTGTATATTTAAAGTAATGGGGTTGAGGGGATGCAGAGGGCTTGCTGTCAAGCAGAAATACTATTTTAGTTGTTTTTTCATTGTTTGAAGGGTTTTAATAGATTTGATGAAACACATTGCTTTCAATAATTCATATTTCAGTACATCAGTTGCAGTGACAACTGGTACCTTCAAGGCAAAAGAGTTGCAAGAAGCAACTAAATATGCAAAGCTAATTGGAACTGGGTAAACTCTATTATGATAGGTCAATGACAGTTAGCTATGATCAAATAACAGATGCAGTCATTCACTTTCATCCACAGAGTAGCTCAGTACCCACTGTTTAAGGGCACTTTAATGACTATACATACCTCAGATGTCTGACTGCAATCAATGGTCATCTCAGCAAGTCCCCAGTGTCCCTCCCTATGTTTCTCCTCATTCTGGCCCACACCATCCAGATATCTTACATCTTTCTTTTGATTTCCCACTGTGTCTTTTTTTAGCTTTCCCCTACTTTTAACATACCCCAACTTGCCAAAACAACACTAATATGTTTGAAGGAAGTAACTGAATTAAGCTAGGATAGTAGCCCCAGAAGTCTTAAATTTTCTAAAGTGAATCTTAGAGCCTTTTCTTTACAACTAAAATTCAGTCTTATTCTTTTTTTTTTCAAAGAAAAATAAATTGTGTCTAAAGCTTAATGTTCAAAGCTAACAAAATCATAGTTCAGCAGCAAACTGAGGAGACCGCAGGGCTATATAAATTGTATACGGGAATAGTATCTGCCTTCCAACCCCGCCAAAATAAACATAAGTACCTTCTGTGTAACACACTGATGTTAGAGTGGAATGAATTGCCAGAGACACACATTAAACAGCTGGTGGTTTGGAATAAGAAACCAGAGCACCTGGATAAAACCTACACAGAGACAAGGTACATGCATACTCCAAACAGAAGGAATCACAGTTAAAACTTAACCAGGGAACCAAGCTCAGTTAGATGGCATCACTAATAGCACCACTGTGCCAATCAATTGCTATCAGACACATCCTGCCCAGACTCTCACTGACAGCTATTTATTGTGAGCAGTGATGGTTTGATTGTGATAGAAAGTGAAAAATATGGCCAACATGCTAATTTTAGATGCAATGCAACCCTTCCTCCATTCACACACCTAATAATTTTGATCAGAGACAAACCCTATACTCATCAATTGCATCCACTTTATTGACCATGTACACCTCAGATGCGTGATTGTGTTCACAATGGCCAAACTAAAGTATTCAAGATGGCTTCAGACAAATGCATACTACTACTGTTGAGCCAAAATAATGCCTAGTTAACTTGAACAAATGACAGTGTCGATCACTTTCATCACAGTCAACTCATATAAGCAGCAATTAAAGCCACAGTGACCATGTCCATCACACATATCAGATTGTAATAAATTAAACATAATTAGCCACAGTCATTTATTTTAACTCCCTACACATGCACACACGACCATCAATTACATCTACTTGGCATGACTATAACTTTACAAGCCAGATGTCTGATTGTAGTCAAATGAATGGCAAATACATAAACTAACTGCTACACAGAAATGTATCTTTATGGGTCATTACTATCAGAATACACACACATACATCCCTACCTTTTAGCAAAAAAATTAAGGCGAAAGATAAAAAAAATAATGGTAGACAAAAAAAAATCAGGGACAAGTATTGCCTTTATTTATTTACAAAGTTGCTAAAATAAGAGGCTTTGCATTAGTAGCTTTTTTTGAAGGCTATTAAGTTTGAAACTCAAATATCTGTTGTAATTTAAGTGACTGCAATCCAGAAAAAAATAGAAGCTTTATGAGATGCAGATGAAGATATGATGCGAAATATTCAAGAACATTCTGCAAAGTCAGAGACAGTTGAAAGCACCTATGCCCCCATATATAAATATATATATATTTATATATACACACACACACACACACACACACACACACACACACACACACACACACATATAGATATAGATATATACATAGCGAGAGAGAGATCTACATACACAAGCAGCACACACATCAGCATCAGTTGCAGCCACTTTGATGACTGACTGGACACCTCACATGCTTGATTGTGATCAAATGAATGAATAAATATATAAATAATTGATGCACAAGATGAATTCTTAGCTCATTACTATCAGAACATAGTGTGTAACCCACATCAGCTCCAATAATTCTCAACATCTTAACTGAACAATCAAGGCGAAAGAACAATAATGATCGACAAAAGAGCAAAATCAGGGGCAGTATATTACTTTTATATATTGGGAAAGTTGCTAGAATAATGGACATTGTATTTGTATGGCTTTTCTGAAGGCTTTTACATCTGAAACTCAACTGCTGGTCATTAATTACTGACAGATCTCATTGCTTTGCCAGAAAAAAAAAACACAAACTTGCAAGGAATAGGTGAAATATGAAATAAAAAATGAAGAACATTCTGTGAAATCAGAAACATTTAACAGCAGGACCACAGCTAGCATATCTAGTGTCCATTGCAGTTCCCTGATCTGGCATTCTTCAACTCTTAAGAAGAGGAAAAAAGGTTCCTCCATATGAGTTAAGAACCAAATAAAAAATATGAGTGTAATAAAATAAAAATTGGTCACAGTAATTTATTTCAGTCCCCCTACAAACACACACACGCAGATAACATGCAGATAGCCATTGGCTCATATTTGTGAAAAACAAATTTATTGAATCACCACATTTTAAATAATGACACGAGTACATCTAAATTAATAGAAAGGAACATACCATAGCAACACTTACCCTTGTTATTGTCATGGACTACCCATATGTTTTCTTTTTAATTTTCATACAGTCCAACATCAAATTAATTGCTTAATTCCTAAGTTCCCTTTAACTTCACACATCTTTCTGAACATTATTCTGCCCGTTATCTTTCCACAAATTTCATTTCTTTCTATATAATTTGTTCGTTCCCTGATCTAAAGATCTTATCCCCAATTCTTTTATCTGCTTCATTATATCTGATACATCAGTTATAGATGGTTTACATTTTGAGTTCTAGTTTCTAGTAATTACTTTTTGGCAGTTCATAGCATTAAACTTAGTGAGGCTTTACTATGTCAAGGTGTGTCAGATCCTATCTCCCAGCTCAAAAGAATCACTTCCTTTGTTACAACTATTTGTTCACGCATTTCTGACAAAGTATACCATAGGGAATGTTTAAAAAACAAAAACATATTCCCAATTACCTCTCCCACAACATCTCCAGTGTTTGCTATCTACCTGAGGAAAAATCCCCTGAAGTCTGCTTAATTATTAAAAAATATATATGCAAGCACTTCCATGCAAAAATCCTAAACCTTCAGTTCCAGTTAACTTTTCATATTTATTTGCTTCTTGCAATGTTACCAGTTGTCACTGCAGGTGATATACTGAAAAGTGAATTATTGAAATTAATAGATTTCATCAAATCCATTAAAATCCTTCAGGAGACATACAGATGTCCTGCCATTGTTCCTTTGTAAATCTTTCCAGTCCCTTTTTCCAATCTTTTCCAACCTCCTCTGATCAGTTCTTATAGCTATCATGTAATATTTATTATGCCCAGCTAATTATCTATTTTTTACAACTGCTTCTGTTCTAGACTCAACTAAATACTATACCACAGCTGGTCTTTCACTTAACACTCCCGTTTCTCTTTCTCATTGCCCATACCTTATCAATCCCTGGTAGGGAAGGAAGTCTCTAACCTGAAATCCAAATATCTACTTAGCCTCATCCCATTCTATTAACTTTCCCTCCATAATTATTTGATCTCAAAACCATGGTTCCTTTGTTATTTCCTCCAGTAAATTTCAACCCATTCTTGCTTGTTTCCACATTTCCAGCTGTACCTATTGGTGAAATCTCATTTTTTCCATTCGTGTGTTGGCTTAGCCCCAAGAACACTTTGTGCTAATTTATGAATATAATATATTGTATGATTGGTGTTATTGTCCTTATGGATCTGCATCTAAAATCATATGTCTTTATTTCTCAAACTCTCCAGATCCATTCCAGCACCATTCCTTTTTAGTTTGATTTGTAACATTCTGAGTTATGTATAAGAACTTTAAGTGCACAACCCTTAATTATCCCTTTAAATCGGACCACCTTATACCACCTTGTTCTGTGGGAAGAATTTTCAAACAGAACTTTTGAGAACATTTTTACTGTTTTTCTTTTGTCAGTTCTATACTATATACTGAAAAGTTAATGAAAAATCTAGACAGTGGTAACAATGAATGAATAAAATAAAATTGTAAACACTACTCCCAAAACTGCCATAAACTCAAGTTCTTCTTCTACCATTGTTCTCTACAGCACCTAACTTCCTCAAATAATTTTACATTCTTCACTGAGCCCCACTACCTCCACAAACTTGCAGCCTTAATACCATTGAACTGCCTCTATAGAGTACTTCAAAATAATTAGGTTGAAAGATATATTGAGACAAAAAAAGATTTTAGCTGACAGTCTACTGCCATGGTTCAGTCTTCTATATAAAGCTCACATCCTGCCCTCTTGTCTACTACATACGCAGCCCATGCATAACCAAAAACACTGTGCCCAAATAATGTAAGGCTGACATTGTCTCTGTGCATAACCAAAAACACTATGTCTAAATAATGTAAGGCTGCCATTGTCTCCATGCATAACCAAAAACAGTGCCTAAATAATGTACGGCTGCCATTGTCTCCATACATAACCAAAAACACTGTGCCTGAATAATGTAAGGCTGACATTGTCTCTGTGCATAACCAAAAACACTATGTCTAAATAATGTAAGGCTGCCATTGTCTCCATGCATAACCAAAAACAGTGCCTAAATAATGTACGGCTGCCATTGTCTCCATACATAACCAAAAACACTGTGCCTGAATAATGTAAGGCTGACATTGTCTCTGTGCATAACCAAAAACACTATGTCTAAATAATGTAAGGCTGCCATTGTCTCCATGCATAACCAAAAACAGTGCCTAAATAATGTACGGCTGCCATTGTCTCCATACATAACCAAAATCACTGTGCCTGAATAATGTAAGGCTGACATTGTCCCTGTGCATAACCTAAAACACTATGCCTAAATAATGTAAGGCTGCCATTGTCTCCATGCATAACCAAAAACAGTGCCTAAATAATGTACGGCTGCCATTGTCTCCATACATAACCAAAAACACTGTGCCCAAATAATGTAAGGCTGACATTGTCTCTGTGCATAACCAAAAACACTATGCCTAAATAATGTACGGCTGCCATTGTCTCCATACATAACCAAAAACACTGTGCCTGAATAATGTACGGCTGCCATTGTCTCCATACATAACCAAAAATGCTATGCCTAAATAATGTAAGGCTGCTGTTGTCTGACCCAAGCCCAAACTCTGTAAGCCCTTCCTTATCAATCACTTCAGACATATATCCGTTTTATGTACACTAGGCAAAATATTTGAAAAAAAAATAATTTGAACCAACTTTTTGACTATTCCAAATCTACCGCCTTTTTCTCCATAAAAGCATGGGTACTGTTTGGACATGAGGACATTAACAACTTTATTTAGTCTTGCCAATGACATTCTTCAAGACATTGGACATGAGGACATTAACAACTTTATTTAATCTTGCCAATGACATTCTTCAAGACATCAACAAAGGATTCCTAGCAGGAGCAGTTGATTTTTACTAATATCTTTAATCTGGTAAATCACCCCTTCTTCTTAATGCTCTACACAATGTAGGAATACGTTCTTAAGCCCTAGGGTGGCTTAAAGACTATTTTAACAAAATATGCTTTAGACTACAATTAAGTTCCTGTACATCATCCTCAGCTCTTCTCTCAAAGGGTGTCTTTCAAGAATCTGATTTTTCTATCCTACTCTTCTCTTTCTCTCTGTCTCATTTTGTCAGTGATCTTCCTAATATTCAAATACCCCTACATATGCATGATATGGTAATCTATAGAGCTGCCTCCTCTCACTCCACTATAAAGAATAACCTTGAACAATACCTCACTTGTCTCCATGGTTAACAGGACACAAACCAATCCTAAATTCCAACAAAACTAAATCCTTGATTTTTGGAGCACAAAAGAAACTGGCCAAACCCCATAAGTATGGAAAATCATCTACAATAATTCTGAAAATATAAACTCTGTCATTTACTTCTGGAACTTAGAGGTATGGATTGACCAACACTTTTAATTTTAACACCATCTCCATATGACCAAAGCTAAAGTTAACAACCTTATTTTTTGGCAAAGAGGATATCTTTATTTCTCTCCCCAGAAGTTAGAATGGTCATTGAGAAGGGTAGATGTCTCCCTCAACATGATTCCCTTCCCAGAATTATCATGTAAATAATTTCAGTGTTGTATATATTGTATATAACTCTTGTTTTACAGCAACAGTCTCTACAATAAATACATAAAAACAATTGCATAAAAAATTAATAAAAATTATCTCCAATCTGCCATCAACTCAGTTTATAAGTTCATTACACTAACCTCTTGATGGGAACTTCCTTGTTCAACCCTAACTTAAATAAAATAGCCCTCTACAAAAACAGTCACCCCCCCCAAATGTCTTCACTTATCTTTTAAATAAATCAGCTTAAACTGCTATCCCTTCTTTGCCTATAAACGTACCAAATGTGTTTCCATCTACAGTTTTAGATCCTACCCCCTCCATGGAGACATGACACTTACACTTCACCCATTCTTTTTCTATCCTAGTCCCATCAATTTGAGAATCCCTCCCCTCCATCCTGAAATTTATCCCCTCCTATCTTAAATTCAGACTGTCCCTCAGAAATGCTTATTTAGAGAACTTCAGTTCAAGTGCTTCCCCACACATTGGAGGGCCACTTAATACCTCTTACTCTATTTCCGTATCCATCATGAACTATTGATCTGATGTTAATCTTCATTCCATTCATCACTAATGGATTGTTGGTTCCATCCTTGGAACCGAGTTGGCCTTATACCAACCTCGCGCCAGCCAAAAACTCTCAAGCTAAGCTTTTACCTACAATACCCTTCAACCTGTTGCCTCAGATCTGGTTTGCTGCATAGCCATACAGCCAAGTTCAAGCCACGTCTCAGCTAAGTCTTTGATATTTTTGATATGTTAGATATATAAGTGCTTATTGAAAAGTTTTGATAGCTTATCCTTCTTTATTTTTCTCATGTCTAGCTATTGTTAAGTTTTCAACCCTTTCTTCCAACATTTTCCTGTCAACTACCTGTTGGTAATCTTTGTACCATCGCTGGTACACTCCCTTCTCTGTATCCACTGTGGTCTTTTAGTACCATTGTTAGTATTTTCCTTCTGGTTGTTCTGCCTAGCTGTGTGTATAATATTGTTTTTCTTGGTACTGCTTTGATTGTGTTGGTATTGACATGTCTGAAAAAAAGGGCACGTCAGGCTTCAAACAGTGCCTGAAGTGTGGGAGAAAAATGCTGAATAGTGACACTCATGATGACTATGTGTATTGTTTGGGAGTGCCTCATCTCTCTGTCCAACCGCCTTGCTCTATTTGTCAGGGATTTAGTTCCCGTGCCTTGAATGAACAGAAGAATAAATGAATTCTAAAGAGCATTCTTAAACTGGCCTTTTTAGAGGCTCCCTCTGCATTGGAGGGTTTGCCCCCTCCTAGAAAAGAGAAAAAGAGGCCACGTTATGCCCCCTCCTCAATCTCTGGTGAGAAGGAGAGATAACCAAAACCCAAACTTGCGAAACTTTCCATACTGGACCAGAAGCCAGCTTCTGTGGCATTGATTTTGGTACCATCTACAATTGTGTTGGCACCACCTTCGGCACCAACAACGTCTATGGCACCGACTATAACCAAAACTAAGATTTTGACCTCTACTCCAATCCCAGCATGAGCCTTCCTATGGTTCCACTAGCTCAGGTGGACACTACTTCCCCGATCATCTCAAAATTGGAGACGGTGGTGCCATTAGACATTCATGCATGGACCCGATATTCCCAGTCTTTGGACCCTTTCTTAGGGCAGATTTATAGCTCCTTCCTAGAGTGTTCAGAGTCTCCTTAGGGGATATCCATGAGATCCACCAGGAGCCTCTCCGAACTAGATGTGGTGCACCTTGTGGAACTGCTGCTGACAACCAGGGGGATTCCTTCAGATTCAAAAACCTAATCCCTTCTTGGATTTGGAAATTCTGCTTCACGAACTCCATCTTACTCTCCTCCTTTGACTTTCTTGTAGGTGTCAAAGCCCACGACACCAATGCCTCTCTTGGCACCTTCAGCTTCGGTGCTGATAGTGGATCTCACTTTGGATACCGACCCTTTGGCCTTTGGTTCCTTTGGAACCAGGTCTTCCTCAGACCTGGGATTGGACTACAGGCTCCAGTGTTCTGAGTTTGGTGCCGACCCTGTCTATGGGGCCGTCCACAGTGCCAGGAGTCTTGTCTGTACCGATCCAGTTTGAGGCTCCATTACTGGGAGCGGGCTCAACGGAGATGGTTGTGACCCCAGTTCCAAGGTTGTCCTTCTCTGTTCTGGGCTCTGACCCCTCTTCGGGTGGCCCTGCATTCCAGGCAATGGAGAGGGCCCTTGCCTCTGTAGGCAAGCTTTCGGCGTCAGAACCCCAACCATGTCCTCCCTGTGAGCTGCAGCTGTTGCAGGCCAGCATCACGGTACATCAAGTATGGGAGCCACAGTAGACCCTATTGTGAGGTTTCCTTTCCTCTGGGTCCTCATCAGAAGCTCTCACTGAGGAAGTTCCAAGGAAGAAATCGTGCAAGAGGAAGCACGTGGACTACCCTGAGGAGTCCCTTACAGATGATATGGATTACAATGAAGGGGAAGGATCCCCATGATCACCCCCTGACAGTGTCTTCTTCAGAGACATCCTTGAGATCTTGAAACAGAGAGGTGATTGGAAGCCCAAAAACCCTTCCTCTGAGGAATCAGATTTCCTGCAGGCTTTTTGTGCTTGACCATCCACCTGTTGCTTGACCCCACCTGCAGACGAGCTTGTTCAGCTTGTGGTGCAGCATGCCTGGAGGAACCCTGACACTGTTGAGGCAATCCCAAGGAGACCAGACAAGATTCTCTCTCCCCCTGAAGAAAGTCCACATTAGTCAAAAGGTTTACCAGTAGATGTGATGGTGGTGGCGGCGGCCAGAAAGAAAGAGCTCACTGAGGAGAGGTCACACAGGGAGTCCCGAGTAGTGGACAGACTGGGGAAGCGAGTATTTGCTTTATCGACCTTTGCAATTTGGTCCTTGAACTACCTGGCACATTTCACCAGACTCCAGAGAGACCTCATCTCCAAACTCTCTGGTACTGTATTAGGACACATATCTGACAAGGTTAATGACAAGGTAGCCTCGCAGCTAGTGACCCTGGAATCAATATCAAATTCATCCATGAGGTTAATTTCACATGCAACTGAAAGGGCGGCAAGAACTGCGGGTTCAGGTGTAGTTATGAGACGTCATGCCTGGATGTGCCTATGTGACTTTACAGATCATTTTAAGTCTTACTTCCTTAATGCTCCAGTGGAAGCATCTTCCCTGTTTGGCACTAAAGTGAAGGACATGCTAGCCAGGTGTGAGTAGGATGGCAAGACCCTGTCTGCTATTGGTGTATGTTTCTCTACTCCTCAGCGCTCCTTTTCCAGGAACCAGAGAAGTGGTAAATTGTGGTACAAAAAGTCTCAGGGTCCTTTTAGTGACACATGGTGAGTTCACCCCCAGAAGCAGATGGGGAAACTATTCCGGAAGATGCTCCTACAGAGGCAGAGGGGTCCGCATAATCAGGGTTCCAGAGATTTGTTCTCTGGGCAACCCTTTCAGTGCTCCTGAAGAATGACCCGATTGCTTTCCTCTGGAAGCAACTGGGGGACATCTTTCTCTGCATCTGAATGCCTGGCTATTAATTACCACTGATTCTTAGGTGCAGAAGATAATATCCAGAGGTTACCAAATTCCATTCGATTCCTACCCAAAGCCACCAAAATGAATTACCCACATTCCACCCAGTCTAAGGGCAAATCAGCTCCATAGATAGAAAAGCTGTACTTAAAAAGGGTCATCCAAGAAGTCCCACCAGACCAGATCGTATCTGGATTCTACTCAAGATTCTTTTTAGTGCCAAAAAAGACAGGGGACTGGAGACAAATTTTGGACTTCAGCTGTTTAAACAAGTTCGTCACCCAGACAAAATTCCAGATGGTCATGGTTCAGGCCAGTCTCCCCTTTCTGGAGGAGGGCAATTGGATGTGCTCGATAGACCTTCAGGATGTGTATTACCACATCAAAATGGACAAACACTCCAGATGGTTCCTTTGCTTCCGACTGGGAGCCAATCATTACCAATTCCGCTCACTGCCCTTCAGACTCTCTACAGCCCCCAGAGTGTTCACCAAATGCATAGCAGCAGTGACAGCTCACTTGGGACTACAAGGATTTTGGGTGTTTCCATACCTAGATGATTGGCTCCTCACTGCCCCCACCAAGCAACTACTGGTAACAGCCTTGTACTACGTCTCTTTGGCAAATCGTCTGGGAATCTCTATAAACTGTGAGAAATCCAATCTGACTCCAACCCAATGTTTGGAATTTATTGGAGTCATTTTCAATACCCATTCTTGCTTAATCTCTGTCCCAGATCACAGGCTACAAAGACTAAGAATCCAGCTCCAAGTGATACTCTGCCACAACATGGTTTTGGCTCGAGAGGTCCTGCAGTTGTTAGGGTCAATGACAGCATCGATATCAATAGTACCACCTGGCAAGGCTTCACATGAGACTCCTACAGTGGCTTTTGTTAACCCAGTGGTATCCAAATCATTTGTCCTTCTAGATTCGAATAACAAATCAATGCAAGCCAGATCTATCTTGGTGGATAAAGTCAGAGACAGAAATTTGGAGCCGATCCTTCCACTCCTCTCAACCCAGCCCCATTGTGACCACGGACTCTTCCCTGATAGGGTGGGGGGCATATTTAAGGAATGACAATCTAAGGCACAGGGTCCGATGTAGAGGCCAATCTGCATATAAACATTCTAGAACTGAGGGCAGTGCTTTTGGCATTGTAAGCATTTCAGTCTGCCCTTCCTTCGGGAACAATTGCTATCCAATCAGACAATATGTCAGTAGTTTGGTATATCAACAAACAAGGAGGAACCAAGTCCTACCCCCTATGTCGAGAAGCCATGAGAGTTTGGAAGTGGGCGATAGCTTCTAACTGCTTCCTGATAGCAATGCATATCCTGGGGAATTCCAACGTGATTGCAGACAAGTTGAGCAGATGTATTCTCCTACCTCATGAGTGGTCCCTCAATCCCAACATAGCGGCAAAGATTTTCAGCCATTGGGGCCAGCCTTGCTGCGACCTATTCACCTCCCCGTCCAACCACAAATGTAGAAACTACTTCACCCTAATTCACCTGCAGGGGGAGTCCCCAAGGGATGGTCTAATCCACGATCGGCCCACGGGACTGCTTTATGCTTATCCTCCCATTCCTCAATTTGTGAACAAAGCTGTTCAGTTGAAAACCAAAGTAATCCTCATAGCACCATATTGGCCTCGACAGGTATGGTTCCCCTTTCTTCAGCCTCATCTGCTTTGCAGACCGTGGATCTTGGATTCAACTCCAGGTCTGATTTCTCACCCCCAAGGGTTGAGCCACCCAAACTTGATCAGTCTTAAGCTCACGGTTTAGCTTCTCCACTTTCGATGATGGCCAGGCATTGTAACCTTTCCTCTCCAGTACATGACATTATTTGGCTTCACATAAACCATCCACCAGGAAACTTTATGCTGACAAATGGAAAAGATTTTCAGTTTGGTCTAGACAGAGAAAATTAGATCCATGTTCTGCACTGGTCTCTGCCATATTCCAGTACTTATCAAACTTCTTTGAGGAGGGTACCGCAGTATCAACTATATGAGTTCATTTAGCTGCCATTTAGAATTTTCATAATGGTTTCGGTGAATCCCCCTTAATTTCTCCTCACCTAAGCAAAACCTTTCTGAAAGGAGTCTGACACCCCAGACCTCCAATTAAACAGCCCATAGAACCATGGAGTCATACACTAGTCTTACAGTCTTTGATACAGCCTCCTTTTGAGCCAGCAGCCACTTGTGACATCAAGTTTCTATCTTGGAAATCTCTTTTTCTGGTGGCCATTACATCGGCTAGATGCATTTCCGAGCTCCAGGCTCTTTGCATGAAGCATCCTTATTTGATTTTCCATAAGGACAAAGTATCACTACGGACCAACCCTTCCTTCCTTTCCAAAATAATCTCTGAGTTCTCTATTAATCAGACTATTGACCTACCAGTGTTCTTTTCTAAATTTTTGAACAAAGGAGTGTATTGTTTACATTTACTTGGTGTCCACAGACAACTGAGATTTTACTTAGGACAAAAACAATCTGTAAATCAGACCAGTTATTTATAGCTTTTTCTGGTCCAAAAATGTAAAAATCAGTCTCTAAAGTGACCCTATCTAAATGGCTTAGAGACTGTGTAATTTTCATTTATCACCAAGAAAGAAAGTCTGTTCCATCAAACATCAGAGCTCACTCCACAACATCAGTGGCAACTTCTGTGGCATTCCACTCCAGATCTTCCATGGACAACATCTGTGCAGCAGCTACATAGGCTTCCCCCCATACTTTTATCACTCATTACAAATTAGATCTGGTGTCCAGGGGAAGAGCTTCATTTGCCTCAATGGTGCTCAGGAATGTTCTTCCATAAGGGCTGCCCAAGTGACATAAGGTAGCTGGGGAAACTGTCCCATCAGTGATGAATGGAATAAAGATTAACAACATTAGATAAAGAAGTTATGTCATAACGTTCCATCTGTGTTGTTGATCTTCATCCATTCATCATGTCCTACCCTCCTTCCCCCTCCTAGATGCTCTTGGGGGATGGATACTTTTGGGTCCATTTCCTGGATTAGGGTTTTTGCTCAGAGACAGCCTCTGCTTTACTAAGTTAGGGCAAACTTGATCTGAGGTAACAGGGAGAAGGGTATTGTGGGTAAAAGCTTAGCTTGAGAATTTTTGGCTGGTACAAGCTTAATATAAGGCCAACTCGGTTCCGAGGATGAAACTGATAACCTATCAGTGGTGAATGGATGATCAACAACACAGATGGAACGTTATGGTAAGACATAACTTCTTTTTTCCCTCCCATTCATCTCAACAGACCTTTTTGTTGAACATATACAGTTACTCCTTGCACTTTTTCCATTCTCTACAAGAAACATTTCCTTTTCTTTTTCCTTTACAATTCTATACCATCCACCTCTTCTTAAAACCCTCATTCCTCGTACTCCTACCCCAGTACTCTTTCTTCTTCTTCTTGCCTAAGCAAGTAAATGCTTTTCTTCATGTGCCTGATGTCCATTTCCCCTTTCCACAAATGTCAGTATTGTATTTATTGTGTATAACTCATGTCTTAATGCCATTTTATATATTTTGTATTTCACATTTGCGTTTGTATTAGAATGAAAATCCAATTCATTCTTCTCTATGAATGATTTATACTTCTGTTTGTTTAACTCAGTGTCCTGTCCCAGTTAACCAACAGATAACATAAACAATATAAATAATCATATAGTGTATGTTGCTAGTGTTGTTAATCTTAAAGGTGCATGGGAAACTTCACATTATTGATGCCATGCAATGACATGTTATTTTAGTGAATTTGATAAGCATTTCTTTGTTGACTCTAATAAAAAATGGTGCCCTCAATGTGGAGAAAGGCTCATACTTTAAAAATTATGTGTTACAATGTAGGAAATGTTCTCAGGTAGGACATCTGCACTTTGATTATATCAAAGGATATAAGCCAGAAACAGAGCTGAAAATAATGTGGAACATACGCTGTTCTATCCAAATTAGATTTGATTCTGATCACAATATACTGACCGAATTTTGTAATAATACAGAAAAGGAAACCAATCTAAAGGAAATAATAGAGGAGCCTACATACAAAGACTTGAAACTTTACATTAAGAGAAAAGTATTGTTAATATGAATGACAGCATGGCGCAGAGGTGCAGCAGTTGCATTCTCGCCTCACAGCAAGAGGTTCTCTGGTTTGATTTTTGGCTGGGGTGTCTTCTGTGCGGACTCTGCATGTGTGGATTTCCTGCGGGTGCTCCAGTTTCCTCCCACGTTGCAAAGACATGTGTCTAGAGCATTTCTACCTGGGCCTCCGCTGAAAATTGGCCTCGTTTCAAGTCGGACTTTCCTGGTAAACAAATGTTAAATAAATATTCCAATAGCTGTCAAGGTCTCGAATGCAGGGAGACTTAAAATAATTAAGTTAAATGATAACGATGCAAAAGAAACTAAAAAAAGGAAAATATAATTTAGCATTTTTATCTGTTACTATACTTGCAGGTTAAATGTGAGATTTTAACATAGATGCAAAGGATTCAATTTAAAATATTGCTTGGATATAAAATAATCTGGATCATACTGGATGTATTTAGAGATTAGCTACTACTGTTGAATTATGCGGTTGTATTGTTAGATACCACAGTAGGCAAAATTGGCCATTTACGTATAATTGATTTAAGAGTTAACATGAAGCCTCTACAGTTAGTGCATTATATGTTCAGACAAATTCTAACTTTTTAATGATGTTAAGGAATTTTTTATACTGCAAATGAATATCATAATTATAGGAGACATTAATGGCAACTATAGGAAACAGAATTATCACAGTTATTAAGGTATGTAAAACTTTGATACAACGTGGACAGTTGCAATTAGGGAATGATAAGCAAGTTAGGTATTGTAGGTATTCTTGTAAAAAGGAAATAGTATTGTTTGTGTGTTGAATCTTTGAGTGGAATAGATGGTGGCACTAAAACTACAGGCTTTACTGATCATATTGCTTTATGTGCCACTTTTTGAGATGATGTGGATAAAATAAAACAGGTAATATCATTTAAAGAATAATGGTAAGTGTGTGGAAATACAAATTTTCCAGAGTGAAAAAAGACAGTTATGATTTGAACATAAAAATAGCTATCCCTTTTATCCATACTGGATGCTGTGATGGTTATAAACTGAGCTTACAAAAGTGTATATGGACCTAGAAAAGGTTTATCAAGGGAGTCAAAAAGAATCAACATAAGATAATGCATGAATTTTTTGATTATTATATATACATGAAATTGGGATGTTGAAGAAAGAAAATGTATGAATTTAACAAAGAATGCCATATAGACATTTTTCTTAAATGGTAAAATGAAAAGTAAATCCTTGTTTGGAAAAAAAATGGGACAAGCAGAATAAAAGAAAGAGAGAAGCTTTAGTTAACACATACAGAAAAGTAATACTTGAGTAGAATCACATTATGGCAATAGCTATGGAATATGTTAATTAAATATATCATAAGGATCATAAACCAGTGCAAAGCTCTTGGGATGTAAAAAAAAAACGTTGATGATTGATAGTGAAACTTTAAAATAAAGGTGTTGCAGTTTCTGAATTAGGTGACATCATCAGAGATCTGGATATACAGTGGATATAAAAAGTGTACACACCCCTGTTAAAATGCTAGGTTTTGTGATATAAAAAAATGAGACCACAATAAATCATTTCAAAACATTTCCCACCATTTTGGGCCAAAAGTGACTGGGATTTGGAACTGTTCATAATTTCCTCCACCTTGACTAAAGCCCCAATTCCAGCTGAAGAAAAGCAACCCCAAAGCATGATACTGCCACCATGCTTCACTGTGGGGATAGTGTTCTTTTCGTGATGCGAAGTGTTGCTTTTGTTCCAAACATACTCTTTGGAATTGTGGCCAAAATGGTCAACCTTGGTCTCATCAGACCATAACACATTTTCCCCACATGCTTTTGGGAGACTTGATGTATTGTTTTGCAAATTTTAGCTGGGCCTGGATATTTTTTCTGTGTAAGAGAAGGCTTCTGTCTTGCAACCCTACCCCATAGTCCAGACATACGGAGAATATGGAAGATTGTTGTCATATGTAGTACACAACCAGTACTTGCCAGAAATTCCTGAAGCTCCTTCAGTGTTGCTGTAGGTTTGTTGTCAGCCTCCCTGACCAGTGTTCGTCTTGTCTTTTCATCAATTTTGGAGGGATGTCCAGTTCTTTGCAACGTCACTGTTGTCCCATATTTTGTCCACTTTTTGATGACTGTCTTCACTGTGTTCCATGGTATATCCAGTACTGTGGAAATTTTTTGTACCCTTCTCCTGACTGATACCTTTCAATGAGATCCCTTTGATACTTTGTAAGCTCTCTGTGAACCATGGATTTTGCTGTAGCAGGCAACTGAATAAATGTCAGGAAAATCCTACTAGGACAGCTGAACTTTATTTGGGGTTAATCAGAGTCTCTTTAATTGATGGCAGGTGTGTACCCAAGAAGATTGAATGCTGTAATTAAATCAAAAGGTGCTTCAACAAAGTATTAGGTTAAGGGTGTGCACACTTATGCAACCAGCTTATTGTATGTTTTTTTTTTTTTTTTAAAGGTGGGAAAGTTTTGAAATGATTTATTGTGGTCGCATTTTTTATATCACGAAAACCTGGCATTTTAACAGGGTGTGTACACTTTTTATATCCATTGTAAATACAGGACCTAGAAGACATGGCATTGGATATAATTTTATAAAGTATGACAGTTGAAGAAAAAATGTGAGAATACTAAACGAATGAGTACCCAGACACACAGTATAAGAACCACCAGATTTGTGTAGGTACATTGAAAGTTCTTTGGAAGGAAGGTGACAGAGTAGTTCTTAAAAGCGGAGATTGATTACATTATTTAACACATTGCAATATAAGAATGGAGATAGTTCAACGAAGATCAGAAAAAGTATTTCATACTCTTCTGATGAATGAGATTTATGACATTAAAGGGAGGTGATCAAAAATATGTTAATTATTCTAAAAGAGGCTATAGACAGTTTCTGTAATAAAGAAATTGAAGGTAGAATATTACTGCTCAATGCTGAAAAAGCAAGTGGTAGAGTCTTGTAAAACATGAAGCATTTTGACAGATTATGGCTTAAGTGCAAAATCTGTATATTTTTTACATTAGTTTATGGGAAAAGCACAGGGATTATTTTAATTAATGGATGGTTCAGTGAATGAGCTTTGGTACATTATTATTTATTATGGTTATGAATACAGTTATTTTTTATTGATAATGTCTTGTGTGCATAGTGAGAATTTAGATCACATTTCTGCTTGTCTTTAGTTTTGTCATATACTTGTTTTCTTGTATTGTAGCTAAAATATGATTTGAGTCATTGAAATACTTAAATGTCAGAAGAATGTTTGCATTGTATGGATTAAAGATTAAAGAAAGAAAATAAAAAGTTTTGATTAGTTAGGTTATTATAGTTGACTTTTATTTTTCTATATCAAAAATGACTACTTCAGGTGTTAACATTTGGAAAGGAGGGCTTTATCAATGATGGGACACTATTTTAACAGATTTAAATAATATAGCAGTTTTGCTAATTTTAGAGCAATTTTCCCTTTTCCAGAAGAATATGGTCTAATAGAAGGTTTGTATATAAAGATAATAAAGTAGATAAATATTTGAAGAAAATTATACCCAGACTATAAACACTAGTATGACATTATCATGAAAGAATATTATCTTATTGATCTTTTGAAAAATTATACATAGAGAGATACAGATGACCGCAAAACAGAGGCAGAGTATATTTAAAAAGGTTGTAAATGCCACCTTTTTTGAGGTATTTCTTGTTGGATAAATTGCCAGTAAAAGCCTATATGTTGTATAAAGATATACAAGGAAAAAAATGTAATATATGTAATGTAGAGGAAATTGCAGACTATGTTTATTTACATCTTCCTTTTTTGGCTAGTTAGAATAACATAGGATCATAGGAGGTTACTAGGCTAATGGCCTAGGGGCCCTTAAAAGCCTAGCCAAGTTCAACCCTTGATGTTCATCGTGCATACAGCTGCAGTAATCACAGATGGGTTCTCTGCCGTCAGGCGGGTCCTCGGTCGGCCGAATTCCAAAGTCTTGGTCCGGCGTCTGTCGTCGTCGCTCTCTTCCCTGACGTCAGTGTGACAGGGGTATATAAGACATAGCCGACACCATATTCTTCAGTCTTTTTTGCCGCGCGGTGCTCGAAGCAGAAGCAGTTCGCAAGTGCTGGTCGGCCAGCTCCTGAATTTACGAAAAATTGGAAACCAAAGTCTTCATTAAAGCTGGGAAATTTTTCTTGCCTCAGACCGATGTCAGAAAAAGTTAACAATTGTATTTCTTGTGGGAAGCAAATACCGCATAAGGATTTCCATTCCCTCTGCATACCTTGTTTAGGCCCAGACCATGACATCTTGGGCTGTCGCTTTTGCGCTACTTTCAATAAGCGCACTATTAAGCGTTGGGCGGAGTTCGCCCAACACTTTTTCGGTAAAGCCTTTGATTATAAAATGTTGTCGGAGACTCTGACTACCATTTTGTCCAAAAAATGCAAGGACAAAGACCGACATGCGAGGTCCGCGGTCCCCACTGACACCACGCCAAAACCGGCTACACGTGGTCCGGTTCTCAGCGAGACGCCTATGCAGTCCCTGACTACTGACGACACTTCTTTGGCGGGGTCTTCTGTAACCGAGACTGCAGGTACCTCGGCCCATACCCAGACTACAACCACCGAAGCCACTGTGAGCGTTGAGCCTCCTAATGTGGACAGGTCCACTTCCACCCATGGTGTTTTTAGACCCTCATCTTCCTTTTCAATTAAGGCCTTTACTAAGTCTAAATCAGCCAGGCATCCCAAGAGGCCTGTTGCACAGGGCCCATCTCCAGGCCCCATGCCTAAAAAGCAGATGCTTAAAATGGCTGAGGATTTAATTACTCTTATCAGGGGTTCCCAACCCCCTCCAGACAAGAGACCCAGAGTGGAGGAAGATTCTCCCTCTTCGGATCAGGGCTCCATTTTTTCAGATCATTCTGATGTAGAGGAACACTCTTTCTCCCCTTTTGAAGATTTTGATGTGGAGCAGTCCATTCCCTCTGTATCTCCTCCTGAGGATTTTTCTTTTGGGGAAACCTTGCACACCTTGAGGGAACACTTCCATTGGGAAGGCCAAGACTTTTCTGATTCCAAGAAAAGACTTAGGGAATTTCTTTTGTTACCTCAACACAGACCTCTGGCTATTCCTCCAGATTTGGATGTACTGGATGATGTTTATTCGGAGGCTTGCCTTAGTCCGGATTCCCTGCCTCCTGCCCCAGTCAAGCCTGATAGGTACTACAGAGTTCCTAACTCTCACCAATTTCTGTACAAAAGCCATAATGCTGACCCTGAAACCATTTCTCAAGGCCCCAAGGGAATGAAGGCCTCTACTGCTAAGAATCCACTACCTTCCGAAAGAGAGTCTAGATCCTTAGAAAGGTGGGGAAAAGGTGTATACCTCGGCCACCCTAGCCATGAGGGCCTTAAATTGTCAGTTTCATATGCTTAAATATCAGCAGTTTCTGTTATCACAATTAATAAATAAAATGTCTCAACCTGAACAACCAGATTTGAAGGAGTTGCAGGATATGATGCATAGTGCAGAACAAGTGGGTAAACACACCTTACAATGTGGCTATGATGCCCTAGAGGCCTCAAGTAGAGCTGCTGTTACAGGATCAGTTATTCGTAGACATGCATGGCTTAGGGAACAAATCTTGCATGATCATGTGAAAGCTAAATTATTAGATGCTCCTTTACAAAAGAATGTGCTATTTGGTACTAATGCTGAGAAGATACTACGGAAAATGGAAGAAAAAGCCAAATCTATGCAATCTGTCAAAGCTTTTCTGCAGGTTCAACCACCACGTTTTAGCAGAAATTGGCCTTCTAAAAACTGGTCCTTTCCAGCCACGGACAAGCCCCAAAGAGGTAGATACAGGCGCTCAAGGGGCAGAGGACAATCACAAGGATCATATAGAGGCAGGCAATGGCAAACTCCAGCACCAAGAGGTGGCGAAGACAGTGCACAACAATATAGGAAACAAACCCAATGACTTCCTCCTTTCCACGCCAAGCAAGTCTCAGCTGGCAGCACCTTTGGGAGGAAAGCTGGCATTATTTGCAAGAAATTGGCATATTGTCACAATAGACAAATGGATCCTGGATGTTATAGACAGAGGCTACAGATTTCATTTTCACACTCTACCAAAAATGAGAGGCATGCCAAACCTGCCACACAATCAAAGGGCAGAGGCACAACTACAAATTTCAAAGCTCATAGACATGAAAGCTATTCAAGAGGTACCTACTCATGAACAAGGCCAAGGTTTTTATTCCAGGCTATTTCTGGTACCAAGGAAAGGAACCGACTGGAGACCCATTTTGGACATCCATCCTAAACACATTCTTACTCGTACCAAAATTCAAGATGCTCACATTACAGCAGCTTCTTCCCATGCTGGGCAAGGAGTTTTGGCTGGTAACATTGGACCTCAAGGAGGCATACCTGCATGTCCCAATCAGACAAAGTTGCAGAAGATACCTCAGATTTCTTGCAGGTTCAATCCACTATCAATTCTCTGCATTGCCCTTTGGCTTATCTACTGCGCCCAGAGTATTCACGAAATGCCTGGCATCAGTAATTGCCTACTGCAGACTTCAAGGGATACAATTTTACCCTTATTTGGACGACTGCCTGATCCAAGCGGACAGCAAGCACATACTTCTGGATCATCCGGCTTATGCAACACGGTTACTGAACTCTCTGGGATACACAATCAACAAAGAGAAATTCAGACTAACACCATCTCAGAAAATAATTTTCCTGGGTGCCAACTTGGACACAAACACCCAGATGGCCTATCTTACGCCAGAAAAACAGGGTCAACTAACTCAGTACTTCAAAATGCTAGCAAATTGTACCAGGCTTACTGCAAGGAAAATCCTGCAGGCTCTGGGCTTCATGGCATCTTGCATTCTTTTAATCCCATGTGCAAAGTTGCATATGAGGAAACTTCAATGGTACCTAAAAAACCTATGGTCTCAACACAGCCACAGTTTAGAAACACCAATACCAATAATTCCATGTTTGCAAAAGGAATTCCTATGGTGGGCCCAAGCATGTCAAACAAACACAGGTCTCCCATTCTGCAAGCCTCAAGCAAATCAAGTCATCACAACAGACGCCTCAGATTACGCCTGGGGGCGCACATGACAGACAGGTGCATTCAGGGCAAATGGTCCCAAAAAGAAAAGCACCTTCACATCAATCAAAAATAAATGCTAGCAGTGATAAATGCAATTACAGCTTTCAAGGACCTCCTGCATCCAGGACAATTATTGATAAGAACAGACAACACCACAGTAATGTGGTACATAAACAAACAAGGAGGAACACATTCATACCCCCTGTGCAGACTAGCCATGACACTTTGGAACTTGGCTCTGGAATGGCAAATCGAACTTCAAGCACAGTACTTGCCAGGTATGGAAAACACGCTGGCAGACAATCTAAGCAGAAATATGACAGATCCACACGAATGGAAGTTGCATCCTCAAGTGTTTACAAAAATAATCCAAGCATGGGGGAGGCCAGACATAGATCTCTTCGCCTCCCACAGGAATCATCAATTGAAAAGTTTTGTTCAAGGACCTTTCATCCAAAGGCCTGGAGAGTGGACGCCTTTCATTCAGTTGGACAGCCTGGACAGTTTACGCTTCCACCTCTGCCTCTTCTGCCCAAGGTGCTCTTGAAAGCAAGAACAGACAGACCGAAGATGATATTGATTGCTCCAGACTGGCCGAGGCAACACTGGTATCCACTCCTGAGGAGCCTAACACATACTCCTCCCTGGCCCCTACCTCTAATGCCTCTTCTGTTGACTCAGCACAGCTACAAAACTCTTCACAGCCAGCTGAAAACACTCAATCTAGCGGCATGGAAAATCCCTTAACACCTCATCAGACACTACTCCCCAAAGAGGTGCAGGACATCATTTTGGAGGCCAGAAGGCCATCTACTAGAAAGGCTTACTCCACAAAATGGAAACGGTTTTGCTCTTGGAATGAGAAATAGGCCAGGACCCTAGAAAACTGAATTTGCCTCAGGTACTACAGTATCTAGCTGAGTTGCTGAACAGTGGACTTTCATTTTCCTCCATAAAAATCCACGCCTCAGCCATTTCTGCAGAATTCAACACGGATCCACACTTATTCTCTCACCCACTCTTAAGACAGTTCCTCAGAGGGGAAAAAAAATATAAGACCACCAAGGAAGCAACCTGTGCCAGCCTGGGATCTTAATTACATTTTAGAAAAATTAACATTGCCTCCTTTTGAACCAGCTGCCTCAACAGATTTGCAATATTTGTCCTGGAAAACAGCTTTCCTTCTGGCCATAACCTCAGCTCATAGGGTTTCGGAACTACAAGCCCTCATGGCTGTGCAGCCCTTTCTCATCTTCCATCAGGACAGGGTTTCCCTTCGAACCAATCCATCATTTATGCCTAAAGTAGTATCCAGGGTAGCTTTAAATTAAGCCATACACTTACCTACCTTTTACCCTAATCCTCAAAACAAAGGGGAAAGGCTGCTACACTCCTTAGACATCCATAGACAGCTACGTTACTATTTGGACAGAACAAAGCCTTTCAGAAAATCAGAACAACTTTTTGTGTCATATGCTGTAGGAGCTCAAGGAAAGCCAGTTACCAAACAGACAATTTCAAAATGGATAGGCCACTGCATACGGTTTTGTTACTCCTATCATGGAAAATCTGTCCCTACAGGCATCAGATCACACTCCACCAGGGCCACAGCTACCTCTACAGCCTTCCTCAGAGGAGTTCCTACCAAAGATATTTTGGAGGCAGCCACTTGGAGTTCTGTGCATACCTTCACAAAACACTACCATCTGCCTTTATATTCCAAAACTAGAGCAGGCTTTGCCACTGCTGTGTTGCAGGGCATTCTGGCTCATCCTAGTTCCACCTAGTGCCTACCACCCTGTGCGTAGCTTTGGGATTCTACCCATCTGTGATTACTGCAGCTGTATGCACGATGAACATAGTACAGTTTTGTACCTACCATAAATGTAGATGTTCGAGTGCTAATACAGTTGCAGTACAGGTTTCCCTCCCTCCTTCCCCTCTTGGTAAAGGACTAGTGGCTAACTCCTCCTCTTGCAACCTAATTTGGGGTTATCCTTCTATGATGTATTTGCTTGCAACTACTGTTTTTTGATTACATTGCAATGCTTGAACATATATATATATATATATATATATATATATATATATAATTTATGTATTGCCTTCCTTCTGGGGGCACCTGACATCTGGGGCAAGAAAAGACTGAAGAATATGGCGTCGGCTGTGTCTTATATACCCCTGTCACACTGACATCAGGGAAGAGAGTGACGACGACCGACGCCGGACCAAGACTTTGGAATTCGGCCGACCGAGGACCCGCCTGACAGCAGAGAACCCATCTGTGATTACTGCAGCTGTATTAGCACTTGAACATCTACATTTATGGTAGGTACAAAACTGTACTTTCCCATGTGTGTCTATTTAAAGTAGACAATAAAATCAGCACTTATTGCCATTGTCAAAGAGGGACACAGGTGGAACCCCCGTGTTGAATTTCCTGTTAACATCCAATTGTCCAAATTGCTCTTAAATTGGATCAGTGAGGGGCTCTGTTTAACATGAATTGGAAGCTTGTTCCAAAGGTCAAGCAACCTCTGGGAGACAAGTCTTATCTTTCCAGCAAGTTCTGTTGATGTTGCATACTAGGTTATGGTCCTTAGAGCGAGTGACCCATGTGCTGTTTGACTTGCAAATGTGCAGCATTTCCATTAAAGTAGGGTCAGAGATTGCCTCATATGCAAGGCACAGGTCCCTCTGAGCAGTCTGTATGACACAGAGTAAAGTGACAGTGATTTCAGTCTGTTCACATATGACAGATACTAGAGACCAGGAATTTTCTTTATAAGGAACCTTTGTGGCCTTTCCAATTGCTGCAGGTGCTTGGAAAGGTACATACCAAAGGTTATAACCTCTTTTTTTCTGGAGGCAATGCACTTATGAGATGAGTAATATAAAATGGCCTTCTTACCACTGTGAAGACATGGTGATCAAAGGTAAAGTTACTGTCAACCTGTGTGCCCAGATCTCTCACCACTGAATGCATGCTTAGGGTATTGCTGTTGATGTGATAGTTTGCAGGAACATCACCCTTACTGAAGGGGATGATAGTGCATCTTTTTGCATTTAGTTTAAGACCATGACTTTGGCACCAATCATTGATCTGCGTAAGTTCTTCTTGCAGGATGTTGACATCATTAAGGGACTCAGTGACTACTCCCAGTTTGCAGTCATCAGCAAATTTTGTCAGCCACAGACCTTTGATTTTATGCTTGTACTTTGGAGAAATAGATTCCGAACAATAGTGATCCCAAAACCGATCCTTGTCAGACACCACTGGTTACAGGTCTGCTAGAGGAGGGGGAGTCCCCTATTTTAACTGTATGAGTTCTATCAGTGAGCCAGTTCACAACCCACCTGACATTATATGGTCTGATGCCCAACTGGGTGAGTTTATTAGGGATGCCTGAGTGGGGGATTGTGTCAAAGGCCTTGACCAAGTCCAGTTAGGCTGTATGCATAGATTTACCCTCATCTAGGACTTTGTTGACTTTCTTGAAGAAGTCCACCAAGTTTAGCAGGCATGATCTCCCCTTGACAAAGCCAAACTGGGTGGGGTCAAGTGTTTGGAGATTTCCTGTATCTTTGTTGATAAGTTCCGTGATGATTCGCTCCATGGCCTTGCAGATAAGGGTGGTCAAGCTAGTGGTTCTATAGTTTCTGGGGTCAGTGAATGCACCCCCTTTATGCAAAGAGATGACAGCAGCTTTTTTCTATTTCTCTAGGATGAAGACAGTACTTAGGCTGTGATTGAAGAGAGTACCCAGTGGTGTTGCTAATTACAGTTTTAATCCATGTAGAACACAGCCTGGGATATTATCTGGTCCCATAGAGGCAGTGGTCAAAAGTCAGTTTGCTATCAACCTGGGTGCCTATGTCTCTCATTACTGATCACATGCTTAGGACCTTGTTATTAATGTAATAATTTGTGGGGATATCACTCTCCCCAAAGGGGATGATGATGCATTTTTTTGGCATTCAGTTTGGGGCCATGTTTTTGGCACCAGTCATTTGTTGAGTGAGACCCTCTTGGAGGATGTCCACATCACTAGGGGAATTTATGACAGAGACCAGCTTATAGTCATCTGTACCCTTGGTCAGCCATAGCCCACTGGTTTGACCTGCATCTCAGAAAGGTATATCCCAAACAACAGAGGCCCCAAGACAGATACCTGGGGTGCACCACTTGTTATGGTTCTACTGCTTGAGGTGGTTTCCTCTATTTTGACTAGGTGGGTTCTTTCAGAGAACCAGTTTGCTACCCATCTGGTAACATACGGATTGGTGCATAGTTGAGAGAGTTTATCCATTATACCTGAGTGGGGAATAGTATTGAGGGCTTTGGACAGGTCTAGGTAAGCAGTGTGCACCATCTTTCCCTCATCCATGGTTTTGGTGACTGTCTCAAAGAAGTTGGCCAAATTTAACAGGCATGACCTCCCCTTGATGAAACCAAACTGTGTGGGATGTAATGTTTGGAGGTTGCCAATGTCCTTGTTAATGAGGTCCATGAAATCCATTCCATGGCCTTGCAGATCAGGCTAGTTAGGCTGATGGGTTTATAATTTCCTGGATTGGTGGATGCTCCACCTTTGTGTAAAGGGATGACAGTGGCTGTCCTCACTCGGCTGGGATGAAGCTGGTACTCATGCTTTGGTTGAATAAAGTGCCTAATGCTGCTGCAAGTTCTTGCCTTAGTTCATGTAGGATGCAGCCTGGGAAGTTAACGGGTCCCATGGAGGCTGTATTTTTTGCCTTTGAGAGGGCAGTGATGACTTGCACCCTAGAGATAAGGGGAGGGGTTAGGTGCTGGGGATGTCCTGATTTACTGATGGGGGATAGAGTGAGGCAGTTTTTGCTGAACATCTCTGCCAGCAGGTTGGCTATATTTAAGGTGTTTGTGTATGTGGTGTCCTTGACCACCAGTTCTGAGCAGATCTGAGTGCTTCCTTTCAGATTGTGGACATATGTGAAGAAGGCCTTATGATTGTCTTTAGTAGATGTGGCCAGTTTGGACTCGAAGTTTGCTTTAGAGAATTTCACTAGTGCACTTATTTGCTTGTTCAGGCTAAGGAGAGATTGCTTCCAATTAGGCACGTGCTCCTCCTTGGTCCTGGACAACAATTATTTCCTTTTATTACAGATTTTATTTATTGCAGATGTCCACCAGACAAGTTTACTCTTCCTTGAGGAAGATGATTTTGTCCTGTCGGGTATTCCTGATTCCATGCTGCTATATAAATGCTCGTATGGTACTTTGGTGTAGGTTTGGACATTTGTGCCGGTTGCTATGGAGGGGGAGGGGGCTGTAAAGCTGTTTATACTTTCCCTTAGGAGGTTGTAATCAGCTTTGGAGAAGTTTTTATGTTTGACCCTAGCTGGGGTGGGGGGTCGGAGGAGATGGTGACTTCAAAAGTGACCTATTTGTGGACGGATCTTATTAGGGAAGATGACACAGTAGGGATCCTGCAGTGGTTACTAATGTTGGTTAATACCTAGTCCAGGATATTATCACCTCTTCTGTGGGTTGTGACCAGCTGGTCCAAGGCATTTGCATTGACAAAATCAAGGAATCTCTGGGCATTTGTGTTTTGGCATGAGTAGTTCTTCCAATCTGTGGTTGGATAGTTGAAGTCACCCAAGATCAGGACAAAGGGCTGAATCTTGATTGATTGGAAGAGGTCCAGATAGGTGGAGTGAGCATCTTGAGTCAAAGTTGGGGGCCTGTAGCTAGCTATGATTTGAATAGGGGTCTAGTCAATGGTTAACTGCACCTGGAGTGCCTCCTGTGCATCATATTGTTTGACCAGTCTGGTGGTGTTTATGTTTTGAATATATATTGAAACTCCACCTCCTTTTGTTTTGCTGCCCACGGTTTGGGGTCTGAATGTATGATATGATAAATAACCTAGTATGGATGGGGTGCTCTCTGCAGCTTTGAACCATATTTCTGTGACTGCACAAATCTCAGCATCGTCCAGGGTTAAGAATGTTGCCAATTAGTGCAGTTTCATGTTTAGACTCCTCGCGTTTAGCAACATGACCTTTAATTTGCATTTCAATGAAATTTTCATGTTGGTAGTTTTGACCTCATGCCATGCCTAAAAAGGCACTTTGCCAGAAGCCTGAAGCCCAAGGGGAGACAGATGCAGGCCATCTCTAGCAAAGCATCATGGTCTGTTGATCATGTCTTCCAAGGCTGTGAGATACTGGATCTCCATGGAATGACACCAGAAACTAAGCCAATTGTTAAAGTCAATAATTTTCTGTTTGTATTATTGAGGAATCATTCTGGGTGATGGTAGAATGCTGCTTAAGGCTAGGGACATACCTGCCTGGGACACATATTCAGTGAGCTTGATCATGTCTCTTTTCATATAGTCCAGGGAAGTACATCTCAAGTCATTCACGCCAAGATGGGCTATGGCAGAGTCATAACAGTATCTGTTGTAGACGTGAGTACATGTGTGATATGGTGGATTCTGGCACCTGACAAACAACTAACAGTGACTTTCTCCATATACAGCCTGGCAAGGGGCACATCTGTGTGTCTCATAATGGAATCTCCTATGACTAATATGCTGGGTTTATGATTATGCCTTAGTGGCTGTGAGACACAGGTGTGCAGACCACATGTGGTGTGGTGGGCTGTGGAATTTGCATGTGTTTTTGCCTCAGAGGTCTCTTTTGTTTGGGTATGTTTTTGTTAAAGATCTCCGCACATATGGGTGTGTGTTGTGTAGGTGCGGTTGGTGTTTGAGATGTGGTGTTTTTCTGCAGTAGAGCCTTCCAAGTCTTTAACACCAGCCTAACTGACAACCTTCTCAGTGCCAGATATACTGGTTTGTGAGGGAGAGAGCATAGATTCTAGTTGTTTAATGTAACTACATCTCTCCCAAATTGTGCTCCTAGGTGGTAGTAGCAGAGGGTTGTCCATGTACATGAGGCACTTGCTACACTGTCTTAGGATGTCCATATCAACCAGAGTGGCAGGAAAAAATGTAGGAAATTGTAAATCCATATTTGTCAGACTCTTAAGAAGAGAAGCCAGAGAGAGCTAATGGGGTAAAGGGTGGGAGGTCTAAGAGTAGTACTACTAGGTGATCACACACATGCTACTAAGGAAAAATTGTAGCTGGAATACCTTGCAAAGAGATAAAAACAATGCAGTTGTGGTGCGCGACTCGCAAACAAGCCCAAACCAGCTCAAACACGGGGTTTAAATATCACAAAAAAATAGAAGATTCTAGTAACACAGAATCTGGCCAATCCTGCTAGCCCCTGCTGTCTTTACCAATCAGCTTGTACCCGACAAGGTCTGGACAGGTTCTTTTCTTCCTTGAAGATCTTACTGTGGTCCTATCTGGTACGGCAAAGTCAATATAATTGTACACCAATTTAAAGCATTGGTGTATAACCCAGCATAGGTGTCCATTCCATCTATGGGGGAGGGGTTATGAAGCTATTTATGCCATCTCATAAGAGGTTGTAATATATGCATTTATATGGAAAGTATGATGTAAATTACTGGAAAGTCAATAATTGTTTAAATGAATTCATTTTTTTCAAGTGTTTTATTTATATCGTAATAACAAACAGAAGAATTGCTTTAATAAGAATTGTGATGTTATTAATGTCTGAAAATTGCTAAGGTGGCTATGGCACAAATAGTGTCAGGGCTGAATACTTTCATTAACATGCTGAGTTGTTGCTTATGTTGTAGTTGATTTTGTACAAATGCAAATATTGTTTATCTGTATTCTATGCGCAAGGTGTGAATATTATGTTTCACATAAAAAATGTTCCCTACTGTATTCAATAAGTGTTATGGGATCTTTTACATCCACTTGAGCTACCACCAGCTGAGGCATATGGGTCCTTAGTCTAACATGTCATCTGAATGAAGGCACACTTGGGAGCTCTGCACCTCCCTTATACTGTACTGCAATGTTAGTATTGAGAAATGAATCTAAGCGCATGGTATGAGTAGAAACCCGACTGTCTTCTGATCTGATCATTCAACATCAAAGCCTAGTGTGTTACCTGCTGAGTCACTGACTATTGCTGTCATATAAATTGCATAGGAATTTGCACAGGGGTGCAGCGCATTACTTCAGAAAACTGCTCAGTCTGCAGTAGAGCCTTCCATGTCTTTAACATCAGGAACTGGAACTATTAGTTTTAAAATGGTAAATGCCTTCATCTCTTCTACTTTTTCTTCTGCTAGTTTAGAGAAATATTGATTATTTATAGAATAATCAGAACAGCTGAGATCTCCTGATCATTTATTTTAATTTTTTTATTTAACATTTGTTTACCGGGAAAGTCCGACTTGGAACAAATCTAATTTTCAGCGGAGGCCCGGGGAGAAACTCTCTTGTGTTGGATGAAGATGCCTTCTCTTCTGTTCTGCCAAAGTGGATGTCTGTTCTGGTAAGACACTAAATTTGATGAAGGGTCATTTTAAGTGCAGTATTATAGAGTCACCCAACAGCAAGAAAAGACATGTTAAACTACTGAAGGCTGGCATACCTTAACCATTGTGAGATCATCTAATTATTTTTTCTTTTTAGGATTTGCATGTCCCTCAGTCTAAAGACCTGCCACTGCCATGAAACCCATGGCTGTGCTTACGAGGACTAAAAAAGGTGGTGACTTTTATTACTCTACTAAATGACAGAGGAAGCAAAATCCTTGATACCGTTTGGTAGAAAATGTATACAGATGCTACCATAGGAATGCAAGGAGAAATTAAAAAAAACTGCTGTCCATTTAAATGCACTGCTGATATTTTTCACATGATTAAAATTTCCAAATTGGCAAAAATAGTTGACCAGGCTGGCACCCTGATTAAATGTGGCAATGACACCTCTAATCAGTGGAGGCTGGTGACTTCAAATCAAAGGGGGGCTGCAGGAGAGAGTTGAATGGGTGGGGCCAACAGGAAGGGGTGTCGTCAACTAGAAAGGGACAGAGGTATGCTAAAAAACACAAAAAAAACAGGGACTTTAAATACGCTGCTCTGGGTGCCAAAGCGTCATTCTGAGAGTCCAATGAAGACAAAATGAAGTGTAGAAGGAAAAAATATTTCAGTGCATTGGTTACATGACAGTTTACTTAATATCTAGATGGAAACAAAAAGGTTGTGAGGCATGAAAAAATAAATTACATTTTAAATACGTTACTGGAATGCCAGTCAAAATAAAGTATAAAAAACAAGCAGCACTCAATTCAAACCACTTCTCCTTGCACTGCAGTTCTAATTATAATTTTTATTCAGCTTTATAAAAGTACCAAGTAACATACTGAAAGTAGCAATCTCTGTGATACCCCCACTTGTAAAACTATTTTTTTAATCCAAAAAAGAGCTGCTGCCTGACAACTATCTACTTGTTTCATGGGGAAAACATGATCAAAGTAAAAATTGAACAGCAAACAAGAAACGAGCTCAAGATAAATTGCTTAAAGGATTACTGCACAGGTTATGGACCACACATGATAGATTGGCATTATGTTTAGTTTACAGATAAAGACTGCAAAGATGACTGTAAGTCTCCAACAAATGTAATGAGCTTCTGAAAATACTGTAATCCTGTCCTTTATTACAAATATTGTCATATGCATTTCAATGCCTAAGGCTTATACATTATCTAGTTCTGTAAATATTATCTGCATGGCAACAACAAAAAGGTTTTCAGTGTTGGTAATTCTTTGACAGTATGCTTATTAAAGCTTACTTGCATCTTACAATCTCAGAGAAGCTTACCTGATGGTCATTAAAGCATTGCTACTTAAACACAGAGGAACAGCATGCATTTTCTGAATAATAAGAAGCATAAATCAACAGTATAAAAACATGACAGAAAACCAGAACATTCTGCAAAAAATCAAAGACAGATGAAAAGCCAGTGTAGTACTTGTGTCTGCCTTGGATGGGGGGATACTCTGCACACTTACACTGCATAACTGCTCCTTGCCTTGCTTCTACACATCCAGAGTCACTACATGGGGAGTGGAGTGCAACAAGTATGTTACGATTTGAAATGTCTGGCTGACAGTGATGGCCCTGACACATTTGTCATACCTCTTTACCTCAGAGCAAGAAATCTGTACAAAGCCATAAATAGAAGTGGGACAAAGGACCAAAAATAAGGACAGTTTTTAAATATTGCTCTTATAAACTTAGAAAGATAATAGAATAGTAGGTCTTGCATTAGTATGAATTTTCTGAAGGGTATGAAATCTGAAACTCAAATGTCTGTCATTATTTTTTAACTTCAATCTTTAATGATTTGCCACTAGTTTGCCAGAAAACCACAGTTTTATGAAAAACGGACCAAACATGTGATGCAAAAATATAAAATAGCCACACAATACAGCTAGGAACCTGTCAAAGAAAGGACGCTTTTTAATGTTAGTACTGTTAAGTTGAGCAGCTGACAAAATAAGAGAATCTACATTCATTTCTGAAATAAAAGTAATCTAGAACTCTGATCATTACAATTATTAATTGTAAACCCTCCACATTTTCTTCCAAAAGTGCCATTTTGTGGAGGGATTATTAGGGGGAGAGCAACATTTTGAGCCAAAGTCGGGGACAGTTGAGAGGTTTGGATATACCTAATTCTATAAAGGAATTTGTGTGTACCTCTCAACCTCTTAACACAGGAAATCTGGACAAGGCCAAATATATTTGGGGAACATACAGACAGTACTAAAAATTGCTCTTGTATAAACTTAGACAGTTGATAGAATAACAGGTCTTGCTTTAGCATGCATTTTTTCTGAAGGATATGAAGTTGGAAACTCAAAGTCTGTTATTATTTAGTGACTTCATTCCTAAATGATTTGCTGAAAAACCACAAATTGTATGAGGAACAAACCAAAAATAAGAAGCAAAAATCTATTCATTCTGTGAAAATCTAGACAGTTGAGAGGTATAGTTCAGCCGGGGCTGTCTTTGAGTTTGCTGCCCTTCCCCCCTCACAAAATCATGGTCAAATGGGGCTCCCCCTGCAGGAGCCATTCCAATGTCCCATTACTTGGCTGTTTCACCCCATTTACCATATACACTGTAATGTGCATAAAGCTTTATTTCTACGATGATTTGGATTTCATTTAAAAATGTTATTTTCCATTTTACAGCACAAACACTAATAGCCATCTGCTAAACAAAGCAATGCAGTCTCACAATGAAAATAGACTTAGCATTAAAATGTATCTGCCCTTGAAACTCACATTCATTGAAACAACATTGAAACTCACATTCAAAGAAAATACATCTGGCCAGTGGCAGATAAAGATTAACTTTGGGTTGTTTTCAAATTGTAGGCCCCTTGCACATGAAACATACATGTGTTCTTTGATACACTTTCCTGATTGTATTAAATTACATTCCTTGTATAATACAGTACAGTTGTTAGGGGCATTTTAAATTTATTGTTTTGAACATTTTTCCAGTAAACAATGAAACAAAATGAATGCACTAATAATGACAAAACTGCCCAATTCAGAACATTTCCATCATAAAAGTCTACTCAAACTTCTACAGTCCACTAGTATCAGCAAATATTCACAATCTCCACAGAAGTAAAAGTCATCTAAAAAATTCCGCTGTAAAGAGATCTGTAATGAATGAAGAGGTTGCTGCTAGCAAACAACTTTATATTTCATTGTTTCATCTACAAATAATGTTCCTGTTGCCCTTGAGGAATAAATTGCCCATGTTACATTAAAAGATGCTAAGCTAGTAATATTGCAATAGGGAATGGATGGCAAACTGATAAGTTCATAGTTACTAGGTATCGCCACCAAAGAGGACATTCCCAGGACTGCAGCATCCACCCACTTTAAAAGTACAACACAGTATAGTATCAGCAATGCACCAACATCCTGTGGTAATAGAACCCACATCCTTCTGCATCGAAAGCAAGTACACTACCTGTTGTGCTATTAACAATGGTCACAAACTGAATAAACGTATATTAACAATGCAAGCAGTGTCAGCATAAGCAGCACTAAACTTCTTTTCTCCTGAAGCCCTTAGCTTCTTGTAAAATCGACTCGACACTCAACTGTATCACTCAACTTTGCAGCGCATGAGCACAAGAAATCTAGAAAAAGCCAAAATTTATTGAGGGGGGGGGGACAAAAGGCCAAAAACCAGGGACACGTTTTAAATATTGCTTGTATAATCTTGGAAAGTTGCTAGAATAAAATTCTGTGCTACCGCCATGCATTTCACTTCCAAGACTTGAACCCAGGACCCTGTTCACTACAGTCAGAGCAACATACCACTATGCCAAATCAGCTGTTTCTTGAAAGACAGGAAGACTGAAACTTAAATGGCTATTATTTAGTTAAAAAACACAAAGGCCAGCAGACTGTAGTATGTATATGCTTTATTAAAGCATATATAAATAGAGCAGTAACAAACCGGTTTCGGCTAAACAAATTAAGTAGCCTTCATCAGTGTTAATAAAACGCCATTGAAATTCATTGCTCTTATATACTACAAAGTAGAAACAAGATTCCTGCTCATTGGTTGTTCATAAATTCTCATTGAGTCCTGGTGGAACTAAACCACCCATCTTAATGATCCACTTCTTTTCCTTTGTATTTAATATTGAGTGCCATCCAGCTTTAATTGTTCTATTCCCCACAATCCTGTCTATAATAATGAATCTAAAACTTGCATTCTTGTGTGCCATTGAGTGTTTATACAAAACATTACTTGTTTTTTTGATCCTGATGTCACTGCAATGTTCAGATATGCATAGTCTCAAGGGTCTAGAAGTTTGTCCTATATAAAAGGCTGAGCAGGTGCATGTCACAAGATAAATCACCCAGTCAGTTCCACAATTAGCATAGAACCTGATATAAACAATGCCTGTGTTCCTGCTGGTAAACTGTTTGGATTTTGTTAACCTATGGCAATGTGTGCAGTGTCCACAAGGGACACAACCAAAGAGTAAATCACCTGTCAGAGTCCTTTGAGTAGGATTCTGAGTGTATCTGGAGCATTGTTTAAAATTATTGAAATGTGAACCGGGCATCTTCCCCCTAAGAAAGGAGAAAAACATCTGTCCTGAAGAACCTCTGATAACCTAGTGTCTGCTAAAAGGATATTCCACTATCCAGTAACATGTTGGTATTTCTCCCATAGGTGGTAAAAAATGAATCACCGAGTCACTCCCCTGTTTTACCTTTGTACTTTAATAGGTCCTGTCTGTCTAGTCCTGAGACCCAATTACTAGCAGTGAGTATATCACCAGTTTTGTAACCCCTGTTTTTAAACCTCATGGTCTGGTTCTCCTTAAAATGTTCATAAGTGGCTGGATGTGAGCAGAAACTCTTCATCTGAAGAAATTGAGATTTGGGAATATTCTTTGTAATGTGTCATGGATGGAAACTAGATGCATGTAGTAGGGAGTTGTACTGTGGATACTTGCGGTAAACCTCTGTCTGTAAAGTATGATCAGCATTTCTAGTGACTAACACATTCAAAAAGGTTATTTTTTGGGGCATCATTGTTGACTGTAAAATGTATTACCCACTTATTGCTGTTTAGGTATTCCACAAACTCCCAAAGATATTCACTGTCTGCTCTCCACATCTTCCAGCAGTCGTCAAGATAATGCCCCCGTGTATCGATTTCTTCTAAGTATATGTTATGGCTGGTGTCATAAATGAGATTTTCTTCTAAGAAGGCCATAAAGAGGTCAGCATAAATGGGGGCAAATGATGCCTCCATAGCTGTACCCTAAACTTGCCAGTAGCATTTGTTTTGATAATAAAAAACATTTTTGGTCAGAACATGTTCTGCTAGACAGATCAAAAAGGTGGTGAACCCTGGTGGATAAAGTTCAGATCTATATAACCAATATTCAAGTGCCTGTAACCCAGCCCAATGGGGAATATTGGTATACAAAGCAGATATGTCCAAAGTACATAAGAACCAACCTGGTTCCAATTGCATATCTGAGATGATTTGTAAAAATTCAGTAGTATCTTGGACCCTGGATCAAACCCATTTAAGTTGTTGTTGTTTGTCTTTTCTGCTTTTCCCGGTTAGGGGTCGCCACAGCGGAACTCCGGTCTGCTAATGATTGGCAGTAGATTTTCATGGTGCCGAGTTGCCAGCCTGACGCCCCACCTTCAACAAAGGCACACCCATTCACACATGTCTTTTGAACGCCACTCGACCACGGGGAGGACATGCAGACTCCTCACAGAAGGCACTCCAGCTGAGAATCGAACAGGAGAACATCTTGCTGTGAGGCAACAATGCTACCACTGCGGCTCCTTTGAACCCATTTACGTAAAGGTTATAAATGTTTTGTTAAGAATTGAGAAAGTGGTTCCATGATAGAGCCCTTACCTGAGACAATGGATCTTCCTGGTGGATGATTAAAATTTTATGAATTTTTGGAAGTAAATAAAGGTATTGGCTCCTGGGATCATATACTGTCAAATGATATAATGCTGAGTCAGATATGATACCCTCTTCCTTAGCAGACAAAAGAAATTCATCAGTTTGTTTCTTAAAACTGGGACTAGGGTCTAGAGGCATATGTATATAGTACGGCCCATCATTCAATTGCCTTTCTGCTTCAGCATTGTATTGCGCCCAGTCCATAACAACCACTGCCCTCCCTTGTCTGCAGGTAGAATTACCAAATTTTTATTTTCCAATTTCTGTAAAGCCTGTTGTTCGATCTTTGAGAGGTTGTTGGGCTTGATCCCAAATTCCCTGAAGTGAAAATGTAGATCTTTGAGAATGCTTGTTTGAAAAATCTGGACATTATGGTGCATGGGGGGGGCATGAAGTTGGATTTATGGTACTTAAACGCATCATCCTCTCCAATATTGTTAAATGATTGGAAATGCAATTTCAAATTTAGCAGATGACAAAAGGATGTAACATCCTGTGCAAGAGAGTCCACAGAAACCAGGCACAAAATTTAACCCTTTATTTAACAACTGAATGTGAGTTTATGACAAAGATTCTGATGAAATATTCAACACATTATTGCTTCCAATTATTTCTGTATTATGAGTCTGAGTAGGCCCTCTATGCTGTCTACCCTTGGTGTGTTTTCTCCCTGCCCCTAAAGGGTTTTGGGAGTTGCTGCATTTGGACAAAGGAGAATCTGTGGTATGCTGTATATCTAGGCCTGTAGCTGAAGATGAATCATCCCCAGATGTCCAATTATGAAGTGGTGTTGACTTCTTAAGAATGGACCTGGGCCGTTTATGTTTGAGAGTTCTCTTATTCCCATTCTCAAATTTAACATGTTTATTTGTGCTAAAGGGATTACCCCTGTCATAGTCCCCCATATCTCTTTGAAACTTATGTATTTTTCTCTCCTTGAGCTGTTGTTCTAAACTGAGTAAGCCTTGACTCAATTTATTTAAACATGTAGTATAAGAAGGTTGACCTTCAAACTTCTTTGTTTCCTCACACATCTTGGCTACCTCAGATATGCCCATATCAATGGAGTGATCATAATAAGCGGCCAATACCACAACAAATCCCATAGAGGCTTTTTGCTGGGCTCTAGCCCATTGTTCGGCCAATTCTGTATCTATATTCGCCACCAGAGGTTGCATACGGACTCTGAGGCCTCTGGGTGAGATTCCCTTGGCTTGATAAGCCTTAACAAGCTTGAGGTGCCAAACATTGGTCCGTAAGGACCTCATACATTTAGTCAGTTTCTGAAAATGGGAGCTGCACATGTTCTTGGGTTCCAGTGTGTCCAACCCAGTGTTCATGTTATTAGTGAGCCCCAAACCAAAAATACCCAGGTCATCCCTGTCTGCTGATAATCCATGTAGGATCTTAGTCAAATCCATTTGGTGATAGCCTAATCACTTATGAGTTGCAAAATATATGTATGTGACTCTGATCTTGTTTGAACACAATTAGTACAAAAAAATAATAGTAAATTGTCCCAAAAGAGAAGACTTGAATGAGCTCAAATATATATATATACAAAAAGGTAGTCCCAATATACCAAATAATAAGATAATTCACTGGCATTCGTAGGCCATATAACACTATTGTTGCCCTGTAGTCGAGTTCAAGGGAATAATAGTAGCCAGAGTGAATCACCTGAGCAAATGCCCAAATATAAAAAATTCAACAGCAATGCTACATCCGTTCCTACTCCAATAGTGTGTTTGTATTCTTTCATGATATAATCACAAGCAAAAATGAGTTCTCAGGGACAAACAATAGCAGCCCTTGCTGAACTTCTCCTTAATCATATACTTCAATGTGTCAGGAAGACACCTATATGCAATGCTACATTCCCCTGTATAGACTTGTGATTAAACATAGATTAAATAGTGTAAGGTCTACTATAAATGCCGTAGATATACTACATAAAATCACAACAACAATATATATCTATGAGCTCATGCAATGAATCCCCTGTGTAAAATTCAGAATGACTAGACCAACCCTCTAATTGTAATGGTACCCTAAATACAATCTTGTTGACCATATCATCACATGTATAAGAATGCAAGTACTACAAAGTGAAAAAATGTACCAATACCGCATTAAATGTTGATATACCTGCCTAAAAATTATCTATAATAATATTAACACGGGGGACCCTGTACGAATAATTCTAAACTAAAAAACAACTCAATGAACACAGTGTAAAAGATTAAATGTCCAAATATTAAATATTAATCTTGTTGGCCCAAAATCCTAAAAAGGAAAATGATGTTACTGTATCATTTAGTGAAATCAGTTCTCACCATAGTTCTCAACCTCTTAGCACAAAAAAACCTGGACAAAGCCAATAATGGGGGAATACAACCCCCAAAATAGGGACAAATTTCAAATATTGATCTTATAAACTTAGAAAATTGCTAGAATAAAAGGTTTTGTGTTACCATATACTTTCTGAAGAATATGAAGTCTGAAATTCAAATGTCTGTCATTATTTAGTGAATTCAAAATCCGGAAAACCACAGATTTTATGAGGAACAGAACAGAACAAAAATATGAGGCAAAAAACTGAACACTTTTCTCAAGTGGTACTGGGTAGGGATTTCAGGCTCTTGCTACCTACCCCCAAGATACAGGGTTTGAGACTAAGTTATTCTCTCTAGCCACCAGTTATAGTTAACTGGGGCATTTCACACACACACACACACACACACACACACACACACACACACACACACACACACACACACACACACACACACACAGTACCTGTGTTTAAAATCCTGCTGCAGTGCAATCCAACTTGCCCTGTTTCAAAGTCCCAGAGCTCTGTTTGTAGTCCCAGCTCCATCCTGTTGCAAAATGTCCCAGAAACTTCAAAGCTCCATTTCCCACGAATGTAAACTTCAAAGTCCCAGCCGGAGAATGCTGAGCATGCATGCACTGTATCCAGCCTGCAGTTCCAAGCATGCACAGTCTGCAGACATTGCAGTCTGATCCCCATCCAGTCTATGCAGTTGTAACTACATAGACTTCTGAGGCATCTGTAGACTGATGCCTTCTTTTTTAATCCGGACTGGTTAAACAGCAGTCCAGATTTGAGTTCTGAGCTCACACGCATGCGTGTAGTTCCGGGACTCGCTAATTATTTTTTATTTAGTTTTTTTCTTTTTTTTACAGTGGGGGGGGGGGGCTGCAGTTCTGCAGTCCAATAGCACGAGCGGCCACTAATGCTAATTTTATGGCTACTGCTTTCATAATTATCTTACAGAAACATGTATAGCTCAGAATATGCCCCTTCTTGGATGATGGTAAAGGGGCAGCATTTAGATACTTCATTAGACCACAGCTTATTATCTGTAATCCTGTCTCAGAAGGTCTTAAAAGAATTAGTAAAGAACTGTAAGACCTTGCAGAATGTGAGATCCCCCCCCACACACACACACATTTAATTATTTAAGGAAGATTACTACTAAATTTTGACCTTTTTTCCCTGCAACAAAACTAGGCTATGCCATTGACACATTTTAAACAAACTGCACTAAAAATGAAATAGTATGCTAGATAATCCCTTAATGGCAGAAGAATGGATGAGGGCACTAAGTAACATTTGGGATAAGAGCTGGCCAGTATTATCCAGATTTACAATTACTAACGTTTTTTTTTTTCCTTTTGCATTGATGCTTATTTTTCTGCTGCAGAGAGGTATGACCAATGATGCTAAATGCTGTCACTGTAATACAGAGCATGTATATTATATGTAATATAGGCCTGTCTTGTGGCAGCATATCTTTGGCAGAATTACTTGGGCAGCACAATTGCAACATTTCCATTAAAGGATGTAACATTTTGGCTCTTTGGAGTTCATAATTTTAAGGAAGATTTGGGAACAACTTAATTTTTATGGATATGATCTACTCTCCTTTGTTATATGTTTTATGCTGGAAAAGCTATGTTCAGATTGATGCTAATGTAATTCATAAAATGCAATACAAACTTTACATATGGTTCCACCCTTCAATTAATATGTCCAAATGGTCAGAGTATTGGAGTGTTTTTAAGTTCAAAGTGGATTTGGACTATAATGCTAGAGGTATCTAATCTCATTGGTTTTGTTTAAAGTTATATTTTGTTTGATATGATAGAATCTTCAGGGTCATAATGTGCACACAAGTAGACCGTGACCTAAACTTCAACCACCATGTGTTCATTGTAGTAAGAAAAGCATTCTACGTCACACATTTGATTAGCAAAGGCATGGCCTCAAGAGCAAAAGAGGTTATAACCCCCTATACTCATCCCCTATCAGGCCCATAATTGAGTATAACACCCCTTTTGGTATGTACCATACCAGACACCTACAACAACTGGAGAGACCTCAGAGATTTTTAACTAAGATGATCCATTGTCAAGGATTAGTAAAGATCGACAACACAAATGGAATGTTATGGTAAGACATAACTTCTTTATCTGATGTTGTCAATTTTCATGTCATCCTTGACTGTGGGATAGAATCCCTAGCTACCTGAATCCTGGGAGGTCTCATGGAAGAATGTTCCAGAGCACCATCGAGCCAAATGATGCACGTCCCCTATAGACCTGGTCCAGTTTGTAATGAGTAATAAAGGTATGAGGAAATGCCCATGTAGCTGCTGCACAAATATCATCTAAAGGAGCTCTGGCATGAAAAACTGCAGAAGCTGCTACAGTTCTCGCTGAATGAGCTTTCACAGGATGTCGTGGTTGAATTATAAACAAATGGTATGCAATCCCTAAGCCATTTAGGTATAGTAACTTTAGAAACCAGGTTACCCAGGAAAAGTGAGGAAAATGCAACAAACAATTTGTCTGATTTCCTGATATCTTTTGTTCTATGAAGGTAAAAACGTAACGTCTGTGGACATTTAATAAGTGCAGATAGTACTCTCCCTTATTGGGAAATTATGGAAAAAGACTGGTAGATGTAAAGTTTGATATTAGATTCTGAAACAATCTTTGACAAAAAGGAAGGATTAGTTCTGAGATAAAGCTTGTCCTTGTGAAATATTGAATAGGGGGGGCTTTCAGGTCAAAGCTTGAATTTCTGATACTCTTCTGGCCAAAGTAATAGCTTGTAAAGACACAGTATTTCCACAGTCAAGGATGACGTGAAGATTGACAACATCAGATTTAGTGTTATAATTTTACACCAAGGAATTCTGTGCAGTTCCACTTCTGGGCCTGTTCGTACTACTCCAGAACACATTCACCTGGATGTGACTTTAATTTCACATGCTCTAGACATTTATGGAGTACAGCCAGAATTTTGCAGAAGAGAAAAAGAGACTAAATCAAGTTTCTTCCTAGCACCAAAGAAAACTAGCCTTGGGAGGCCAGATTTATATCTAATCACTTTGAAACAGTTTATCAAGAAAAATGAGTTGAATATGGTATTGCAAATGCTACTTACACTGTTGGTTTAGGGTAAATTTATGGGGAATACATTCAGTTAGTCACATGCTTGACATTTTGCATGGTCTGTACTGTTTTTGGCGTACTGAGTTCTCATTTATTTTGAAACTCCTCAGCAAAGTAGTAGGCAAAGTAGTTATATTAGTGTGGTAGTGTGTTTCAGATGAAGAAGACATTGTTTTTATGTTGAATTTTAAGAGACTCAATTTGGTCACTACATTTGCTTCACTTTTGGTTTACTGATGTTTCCATTTATGATTGGTAGAGGTGATTTTGATCTTTTACACTGATTATATTGCTATGGTGGGTGTAGCCTGTTGTGCAGTGATTGGTGATTTTATATATAATTTAAATAACACATGTGTGTATCTACATAGCAATTTGCTTTGCTTTGCTGTTGTGCAGTCAATTAATTAATACAAGGACAATTTTTAAATAGTAAGTTTTATGATTTATGTTCTTGCTTATTATTTATGTTTGGTACTTTTGTTGTATGTTTGGGTCATTGTAGTTTGGTTTGTGTGACTTTGATTGCTTGTTTGAGATTCTTTGCTCCTCAATGGGCTATGGTTGTGATAATTTAATTTATACTCATATATGATGCACAAAAATCCCACCTGGCTCACACTGGAAATATAATTGATGGATAATGTGCTTAATCTATGTAAAATGCAGCAATTTGGCTAACTAATAGCAATGTGGGCAGTTTTGCATTATCATCAGTGGTTGCCAAATATTATATTTGTCACAGTTAGTTTACTTCCTGTGATGGAAACTTTCTTTTTAATTCTGTTATATTCAGTGCTATTTTTACTTCACAGTGTGACCTTGCAATTGAATATTCCCTGTTGACTAGCTACACGGGTATTGTATTCTTGTCTATTAGTCACCCTTCTAAATCCCATTTTGTTTTTGTAATGTGTACAAGAAAATATGCACTCCCTGAGATTCATTAATACCTACACTAATTATAAACTAAGCACACTCCTTTCTGAGGGAACAGACAACCCAAGCATAGCTCACACCTTCTTTCTCCTAATTTTAGTTTTCCTAATGATTTTCTTGTAGCCTTACATATCAAGGGGGATTCATAAAGGTTACCACAAAGTGTAGACTACATGCAAAGCTATGAATACAGCATTCATGGGACCAGACGACATCCCAGGCTGTGTATTACATGAACTACAAAATGAACTGGCACCTCACCTAAGTGTCATGTTTAATCATTGCCTCACCTCAGGCGTCATGCCCACTGAGTGACGCACAGCTACAGTTATCCCACTCCACAAGGGGGGATCCACCTTGGATCCCAGGAACTACTGCCCCATCAGTCTGAGAAGCCTGATCTCCAAGGCCATGGAACGCATTATCATGGAACTTATAAACAAAGACATTGGCAGCCTTCAAACAATGGACCCCACGCAGCTTGGGTTCATGAAGGGCTGATCTTGTCCCCTGAACCTGATTGACTTCTTCAAATCAGTCTCCAGAGCAGTGGACAAGGGTAAGGTGGTCCACACAGCCTATCTGGACCTCACCAAGGCCTTCAACACCATTCCCCCATTCTGGAATCATAGATAAACTTACTAAGCTGGGCATTAATCCCTATGTCATTCAATGTGTTTGTCAACTGGCCTACTGACAGAACCCACACTGTAAAAGTAGCCGACTCCAAATCCTGCTCCAGACAAGTGACAAGTGGAGTACCTCATGGTTCAGCCCTGGGACCACTGTAGTTTGGCATCTACTTCTCTGAAGTACAGGCCAACACTAAGGGGCTCTGGCTAACAAAGTTTGCAGATGACTGAAAACTGGGAGCCATTACTGAATCCCCAGATGATGTGGATATTCTACAAAAGGACCTTACAAGAAACAGATGCTTGGTGCCAGAGCCATGGGCTCAAGCTCAATGCCAAGAAATGTATAGTTATCCCCTTTGGGAAAAAACATGTACCCATGAATTACCACATAGGTGGCAGTACACTAAACACCAAAAGTGTGATAAGAGACTTAGGGACACAGGTGGACAGTGGTCTCACATTCGATAACCACATCACCACAACATTCAGGGAATCCTTCTGTGTGGCACACCTCATCACTAAGGGCTTTTCATCCAGAAAAAAGAAGGTAATTGTCCTACTGTACTCATCCCCCATTAGACCCATTATAGAATGCAATGCCCTGTTTGGTATGTACCTCTGAAGACATCTGCAACAACTGGAAAGGCCATAGAAATACCTCACTAAAAGAATCACAGGCCTAAAGCAGATGCCCTATGCTGACCATCTAAAAAAACTTCACCTATACTCTGTCGCATATCATCTACTCAGAGGCGATCTCTGCTTAACATACAAGGCCATGTCAAACCCAGAACTGTTGGACATGCTACACTTAAAGAAATCCCAATCCCTCAGAGACACACGCTCCAGGGATCTAAACCTTGTCATCACAATGAACAAAAAATGCTGTAGGGATAGATTCCTGACCCAGAGATTCCCAGACTCTGGAATAGACTGCCCATACATGTCAAGCAGAGCACCTCTTTGGCCCTCTTCAAAAGGAGCCTTGATGATTGGATGGGAGATAGGAAATTCACCCCGGGGATCACATCAGCCGCTCTGCTAGACAGGGGTCCAGGGAAGTAAATACTGTGGGAAGAAATAGCCAGGGAATTGTTATGGCTAGGCTTGTATATGCCCTAGGGCTGATAGCCTAGTACCAACCTATGAACTCTTTTAGCACAAAAAATGGGGTCTATATTCAGTAAACATCGAACTTTACTGATCAAAGTAGTAAAACATCAAATCAGTAATAAAACATTTTGTAAAACAAAAAGAGTACACAAAAGGGTGTAAGCAGGGGGGCAAGCCCCCTGCACCCCCACACCCCCTGCTACTTAAATATACCAACTCTGAGATCGCGCTACAGTGTAGGAAACAGACAACTTCCAGTTCCACACTGTATCGTACTGCTTGCCCGCCTGCTTACACCCTTCTGTGTAATTTTGTTTTGTTTTAAAAAATGTTTTATTACTGATTCGATGTTTTACTACTTTGATCAGTAAAGGTCGATGTTTACTGATTTGTAGTAGTAACACTTCGATCATGTAATATAGACCCCAAAAAATGTGGTAGGGATGTTCTTGAATACAGATCATGTACACTTAGTGTAGGCATTGATGAATGTAGCCTACTATCTTGTCATTTTCCTGGTTTCTCTTGAACTTTCACATTTCATATTGAATTTCATAATGTACATATTGTGTAAATGTTTAGTTTTTGATTTTTTCTTCTTGAGACTGCAGTGAAAATGGATCTTCCTAGGTGAACATTCCTGATTAACAAATATTAATGGAAAATAAGTTAGTTCACATTTAGATTACACATGTGCAATTCGCATTACAGATTCGCTTCTGTGCCTCATAACTTTTGTTTATTGTCCTCTCTGCAGGGCTTATCTTGGCCCTAGTATTTTGCTCAGCTCAGACATAATGGGAAGTCAAAGCTTCTCTTATACTGATGATTGTCTAATTAAGGGAATTCACTTCAGAGTTCACACCTTACAGTTCATGCTGTAAAATGCTGCCATGGTGTGTGTATCTCTCTCATTCAAGAAAATTCACATATCTGCCTTACTCTATGAATATGCATCTGGGGCATTTCTGGAAAGCAACTCTCCATGACAACTTTATCCTGGAATGACATGCAACTGATGATAGGCTTTTTTCTGCATATTTCAAAACAGAAGGTTTTGAATTTGTGGACATTTCTCAAGGTTCTGGGCTATACGTCTTCTATCTCATGGTTCCCAATACCAGATTACATATTGTATTGCTGTAGTTTACAGAGTCACAGTTTCCAGCATTTAGAACATGTCTCTCCTCTGATACTAACCTTTATGAAAGAATTCCAGTGGTGGTACGGCCAGAGCAACATTAACTAATAACATTCCTTTTGTTTCTCTAATTCCAGACCAAAACATCATAACAAATGTTAGATTATGTTTAAGGAGCTCATTTTCAGGATCTTAAAGTTTGAGACCTATGGTCTTCATCTCTGAAGACTCAGCACATAAACCTCAAAGAAATGATTTCTATATGTTGAGCATTGGCAGTCTCCATGTCAAACACAGTGCCACAGAATGTACACATTTTCATAGACAGTACAACAGCAATTTGACATGTCATCAGCCTGATCTCTTTGCACACAAGTTATGATACCCTTGATGAAGAGATGAAATCAGTAAGAAAATGAAAGGAAGATAGTTGGCACTGAAGTCATTCTGAAGCATGTCCGTTCCTGGCATAGCACTGGTGCTAGGACTGCAAAACAGCAGTGCAAAATCCATTAAGATGAAAACTCTCCTACCACAGAGTGAGGTCAGGCTGTGAGTAGCTTCTTGTGGCAGACAAAATTGTGACTATATCATATGCGGACTTAGAAGTGCTTTTTCTGAGATTGCGGTACAGTGAAGAATGGGATATTTGCCCTTTCCTCACTGTAGTGCAATCTTGGAGTTGGAATACATATTTAGCAGGGGGTGTGGGGGGCACAACCCCCCACAATACGAAGTTCAAGGTCTGGTACATTCGATATTATGAGCGTTCGCAATTTGTGAGATTCGCTCATATGATATAGACCCAATGAAATTAATAGTCCACAAAAAACAGAAAAATGATTTGCCGAGAAACAGGCTTAGAGATAATAAAGTGGACAGTTGAGGAGAAAAAGAGATTATATATTGTTTATTTCATGCAACAAACCTAGAATTTCTGCACAGAAAATTTAAAGCAAGAATAACAAAAAAGCTACAGCAGAGAAAATACTTGCACTGTCAACAGCCACATATAAAAGCTTAAGATTATAATAGAGTAGATCAGAACAAAACAATGCCTAAATAAAGACAGAGACCATTTGAAAAAGATGGAACCAAAGAAAGTGCTGCAAGAAAAACAAAATTATTTATTTTTATTTTATATTTGTTTATTGGGAAAGTCCAGCTGGACATGTTCAGTGGTGGCCCGGGGAGAAAAGCTCCAGTGTGATACAGTAAAAAGTAGAAAAAAATAGTAACTTGAAACTTATGAAGTACATCAACAATGTAAGACATTAATGTACTACATTGATACATTAAACAATAGAAATTGTAGTAGCAGCATATTATATACCTTGTAAATTTGTAGTTATGTACAGTGTGTATAATTTCAGTAGAGACAACAATTCAAATATAGAGTCTAGGTTAATAGTTGGGGTTGCATAATTTCAGTAGAGACAACAATTCTAATATAGAGTTTAGGTTGATTGTTGTGGGTGCAACAGATAGTATTTTACAGAGAGAACTGAGAGTTCAGGATTGCAGAAGTGGTATAGCAGAGCAGTAAGGGTCACGAAGAGGGCTTTCAGGAGCTAGGGGATAGGGGAGGGGGCTTATCCTGGGGTGTTACAGGAGCAGAGCCAGGAGTTAGCAAAGTGGATTTTTAGATGGCTTTTAAACTGTTTGGATGTGGGAGTAGTCACTAGTAAATTTGGCAAGCAGTTCCAGAGCTTGGAAATGTAGTTGGAGAAGAGAGCTTTGCCTGCTGAGTTTTTTGCTTTGATGACTTGGAGGAGAAATTTATTGTTGGAGCAAAGGGATCTAGAAATAGAGTAGGGTTGAATAATATCTTTGAGGGCAGGGTTTTTTCTGGGTGGTGGAGAATTTTATGAGCTAATGTTAGTTGATTAAATTGAAGGAGCAAAGGGAGTTCAAGCCAGTCAAGTTGTCTGAGCGACAGGCAATGATGTGACTTGTAAGAAGCATTGGTAGCAAATTTACAGATTTCATTATAGCAGGCCTCAAGCTTGGCAAGGTAAATTTTGCGAAAGTTTGTTAGGATTGGGGATGCATATAAGAATGTTGATAGAAGGTGTGTCATGGCGATTATCATTTTAGTACTTCATTAGAAATTGGTTATTTCTATATAGGAGGCTGTGTTTTTTGTGAACTTTTTTGATGGTTGGTTCTATATGGAGATTGAATTTCAGATTATTGTCAGTTGTAACCCCTAGCAGTTTGGTATGGGGAGTAGGAGTGATCATGTTTTTGTTTTTGGAGAAGATGTGGAAGAGGTAATTCTAGTGGGGTAAAAGATCATAAGTTTTGTTTTACTTGGATTTAATATAAGCTGGTAGTTGGTTAACCAGGTTTCTACAGACAGGAATGAGTATTGGGTGATGGTTTGAAGGTCATTGAGGGAGGAGGTAGAGCAGATCAAAGTAGAGTCATCAGCATATTGAATTATACTGGCACAGAGAGTGACAGAGTGAAGTCGGTTAGTAAAGAGAGAATAGTAGGGGTCCAAGGATGGAGTCATGTGGTACCCCTATGGAGACTGGGAGAAGGGGTGAGAGGGAATGTTGCCAATGAATGGCTTGTTGATGGTCTGTTAAGTAGCTTTGAAACCAGGCAATGGCAGTATTGTTAAGGTTATCGGAGGTGAGAACATTAATAAGTTTGTTGTGGTTGATCATGTCAAAGGCCTTTGACAGGTCTAGGAAAATGGCTGATACAATTGTGGGAGTTATTTCTGTACTGATTGACTATGATTGTGAAAGATAGTAGGGCTATTATGGTGCTATGTGCAGGGCGAAAGCCATGTTGCATATGGGATAAGAGATTATTAGATAGGAGGTATTCTGAGTTGGGTTACTACTGTTTCTAGGATTTTAGATGGGGGGAGAGGATGGCAATGGGGCAATAGTTAATAAGTTCACAGGAGCTACCGCCTTTGTGGAGAGGCAAAATGTGAGAGATTTTCCATATAGTGTGGTCATGAGCTTCAGTTAGAGATCTATTTATAAGTATGGTTATTGGGTAGGAGATAGCATCTGAGGCAATTTGCAGAAAATCTGCAGGGAGATTATCAGCAGCAAAAGTGGTTGTTTTTTGTTTTTTCAGTAGTTTTCTGATATAGTTGGTGGGTACTGGGGTTAGCTTGACATGGTTTGTATTATTTTGTGGGGGGTGTTTTGATTTGGTTCAGAGGGGGTAGGGTTGGACATAGTTTGGTTGTTGTTGAGGGTTTAAATGGATTCCGTGAAGTAAGTGTTGAATTGGGTGGCTACATTTTCAAGTGTGTTAGTTGTTGATGGAGTGGGGGTTGAAGTTTTACTCGGTTGCAGTAGGTTGTTTACTGCAGCCCAGAACTTTTTTGGGTTATTTTGATGTTTGGTTTGGATGTTGTGGTAGTAGCTGGTTTGTGAAAAAATGAAAATGTTTTAATAAATATCACCACTGCAGTTTCAAAGATGTTGGAAAATACATAAAGTCAAAAATATTTAAATGTGGTAAATGTTACAAAGATGAGAATAACAACACAAAAGTAAAATATACTCTGAATCACACAATTTAGTGTATTAAAAAGGTGACAGTTTGAAAATGAAATGATAGACTAACTGAGAAATGGAGGTTTTAATGTGGAGACTCTCTTACTGACAATATCTCAAAATGACAGGTCAACAAATTCTCAGGAAATGGTACAACAGACAGAGCAGAACACTTTAACAAAAACCTGCCACAAAATAAAATTGCAGATCCTGCATCATTAGAAGTAGTTGAAGGTCAAATTAAGATGGGGAAAGAGCAGGAAACAGAAAGCAAAGGAGATATTCTCAGCAAAAAGAATGATTAAGGGAAAGGCTGGCTTGGTTTAATAGAAATGGATAGGTATATTGAGATCGGTGTATGTGTATGACAACTGAAAGTGTATCAAACCCAGAGTGTTAGAGGAACATAGTAAACAGAATGATAAACAAGAATCCATATCACATAAAAATAAGTATGATGTACTACTGTGTATTTAAACAAATAACAGATAAAATGTCGCAACAAGAATAATAATGGAAGAAAAGGAACAAGTACCATCATGGAAAGATTCATTAAAGAGAATTATAAAGCCACAGAGACAAGAAATATTACTTCCAGAAGAAAATAGGAGAGGGAATAGCTCATTTTTTTTTTTTTTTTTATTTTATTTTACATTTGTTAACCGGGATAATCCGACTGGATACATGTCCATTTTCAGCAGAGGCCCAGGGAGACAAGCTCCAACCAGTACAAAACTTTAATAAAGTCACAGAATCATTTACAATTCACAGCACAAAAACTATTACTTATTCCATAATTATTATTCAGGATGTTAGAGAATTGACATAATAAAGAAATATGCAGTGATAGCCAGGTACCTGAAACTATGTGAAACAGGGAAATTAGCTAGCCAGGGTTTAGACAATGGCAACTTGATGCCAGGTATGGTTTAAGTTTAGCTTTAAATTGATTTAAAGAGGAGAGCGAGGTAATATCAGGGGGAAGTTTGTTCCAAGTTCTCCCTGCAGAGTTGGTGAGGAGGGAATCACCAGCTATGTTTTTAGTTTTGCATGTCTGGATAAGGAGTCGGCTGGATGACCTCAGAGGTCGAGGGTTATTACAAGGGGTAACCAGTTTTTTGAGCGAGGGAGTGTAGTCGGGGTTGTATATTATTTTGTGGGTCAGAACTAGTAGGTTATAAGAAATTAGGTTTGGTAGCTCAAGCCAGTTAAGCTGGGTTAGATTGGTACAATGATGGGTCCTGAAAGGTGACCCAGTTACAAACCTGGCGATATGATTGTAGCAGATGGTGAGTTTGTTCATGATAGTTTTACTAATATTGTGAAGTAGAGGGGACGAATACAAGAGTGTGGAGAGAAGGTGAGTTTGGGCAATGGCAGTTTTGGCTTGGGGGGTCAAAAAGCTTTTTATTCTATATAACGAGCCTAATTTCTTATTGATGGTTTTGATCATTTGGTTTACATGTATATCAAATTTTAGGTTGTTGTCAATAATTACCCCTAGTAATTTAGTAGAGAGGTCCGGAGAGATTATGGTCCCGTCCTTGGCTTGGATCGAAAAGTAGATGGGGCTAGACCTTTGTGTAGGTAGAAACAGCAGCATTTTAGTTTTTTTGGGATTAAGTATCAGGCGACGACTGGAGAGCCAGTTTTCTATTTTGCTAAAAGTGGTCTGGGTTGTTAATTGTAACTCTGTGAGGGTTGTGCCAGAGCAGATCAGCGTGGAGTCGTCTGCATATTGAATACAACTGGCGTTAGGTATGACTGTATTCAAGTCGTTGATGAAGATGGAAAATAACAGTGGTCCTAAAATGGATCCTTGTGGGTCTCCCAGAGTGTTGGGCAGTAAGCTAGAGAGTTTAGTCTGCTATAAAACTGCCTGTTTTCTTCCATTTAGATAGGAACTAAACCATTGAAGGGCTATAGTATCCAGACAGAGTGATTGCAGAGTGTTAATTAGAAGTTTGTGGTCCACCATATCGAAGGCTTTGGACAGATCCAAGAATAGTGCAGAGGAAATATTGTTATTGTTTCGATAGGTATTTATGGTATTAGAGAAGACAAGTAGGGCTGAGGTAGTACTGTGGAGAGGTCTGAAACCATGTTGAGTGTCAGCCAATAGGTGGTTGATGAGTAGGTGTTGTATAAATTGTTTCTGAACACATTTTTCCATTATCTTTGCTAGAGGGGAAAGTATAGATATGGGCCTATAATTTGATAGCTCTGTGGAAGTGCCACCTTTGTGGAGAGGTATTACATAGGATACCTTCCAGATATCAGGAATTTTGGCCTCTGCTAATGAACGATTGATAAGTAGTGACACAGGGTAGGCAATGGCCTCAGCTGATTTTTGCAAATATTCAGCTGGAAGTTGGTCAGCTGAGAGTGTGGTGGGTTTTAGTTTTCTGATTAATTTGTGGATAAATGAAGTAGCTACAGGTTGAAAGGTAAATGAGGGGAGGTTTTTATAGGTGGGAGTATCTAGGCTATGGGAGCTGAGTGGCAGTTGATTAGAAAGAGTTTGGATTGTCTCGGTGAAGAAACGGTTAAAGCTGTTGGAGACTACATCAGAGGGTTTATTGATGAGTGTGGCTGGGACAGGGGTGGTAGAGCGACCAGGGTGAAGAAGATTGTTTAATCCAGCCCAGAATTTTTGTGGACAGTTTTGATGTTCTGTCTGCAGTTTACAATAGTATTGTCTTTTGTCAAGTAAGATTTGTCTTTTGGTTTCATTCCTAAGTTGTCTGTAGTTAATTTGGTCAAGAGGGAGTTTAATGGTTCGCCATACAGACCAAACTTTATTTCTAAGATTAATTTTGAGCCTGGTCTCTTTAGAAAGCCAAGGAACATCTACTGTTTTAGTTTTCTTTGAACGAATGGGAGCATGAAGATTAAGAATTTCTAGGAATTTTTTGTTGAAGTACTGCACTGCTTCATCTAGGGGTAAATGTTTTAGTATTGCCCAGTTGGAAGAATTTAATTCTAGCTGAAATCTGGTCGGGTCGAATTTCTTTTTATTTCTGACAGATCTTAATATAGGTTGCTTTGGAATGGTTATTTTGTGCTTAATTATGTAGGTGAGATGGTGGTCACTTAGGCTATCAGGGAGGGTACCAGATGTATATAGGTTAGGATGACTATTAATAAGCACCCAATCAAGTATACTCTCTTTTTATACTTATACTCTCATCAAAACCTTTTAGAAAGATGGACATGTTAAAAGCAACACACAGCATTTAAACAGATTAGATTTATCTAATACCATTTCTATAATAATAAACTAAAATAGCCCAAGTAAAAAAAACACTCAGAGAGTACACAGAGAATAGAAAAGAAAAGTACAACTTAAGAAGGAAAAACATTCATAAAAACCTCCATGAATAGAAGAAGTCAATAAATTCTAGAGAGGTGTGCATGAAGTTTCTGTTGGACACAACAAAGTTGATGAATGGAATAAAGTAGCAATAAAATAAAATAAAACAGTAAAAAAATGCAAACATGGCCAGCATGTAATGTAGTGAAGTAGCAGACAGTGAATTTGAGACAAAATGAGTAAAGGCTCCAGACTGAAAAACTCCCGTTTCAGATGCTGCACTTAACTTTGGCTGACGGTATTGACATCTTTGTACAATAATTTAACCATGAATTAAAATGAATTATATATACATCCTAAGCTGATGCAAACCAGGTTGACAGCTGGAAGATCTATACTCCTTGACCTTAAAAGTGAACCTGCAAGCCATATTGACCCTGATACACATACTAAACAAAGTCATAATACAGAGCTGTAAAAAGAAACAGAACCTGAGTATGACATAGATTAAATATGGAATGGTTACAGATATACAAAAATACACTAAGCATTGATAAATAATATGGCCGCTACTATAAAAATGTGGCAGTAATTTCCAAACAAGTCATGAAAAATGTTAGATTATTATCCAGAGTACAAAAACCTAAAGAGGGATATTCTAGAGTGATTCTTGGTTACCACCATTATTTTGTCTTGCTCTAAACCCATAAAGCTGGTTACTTAACAGACTAGAGTTTGGCTACAATTAGACTTCCACAAAACCTTGTCAAGTGACGACTCATCTCCCTTTCATGGATGATTTAAAACTTTATAGATCATCTGATTAGCACGGGAACTCACAATTATAAGTGGTTACAACTTTTTTTCAGATGGTAAAAATGACACCTGGCAATGATAAATATGAGAAAGCAACATGCATATCAAGGAAACTGAAGCATCAAGAAAATCTTACTCTGGAAGAGGAACGTAATTTAAAAGCATTTAAGTAAGAGAGCATCTATAAATATCTGATAACAGAAGGACAGTCAGCAAGACAGCATGAACACATGGAAGCAAATCTTCATACGGAATGTTTAGAAAACCAAAACTAGTGTTGAAAGTAGCCTTGACATAGGAATAAAATTCCAGTTATAAATCAGATTGCTCTTCCTGTTCTCACTTAAAGCTTTGGCATGATCAACTGGTCACCAAAAGTGTCAGATCAGTTATCCAGGAAAACAACAAAGCTGCTCCATGCTTTCAAATGGTAAATAAAAGACAGTGCATGCCAAAATGATATATCCTCATAATGAAGAAAGTATGGGCCTCCTTGTAGTTTACTGTATGCATAGGTCTACAGTTGTGGAATGGTGGACATATTTGCTTTCATCATAAGTTCCAAACTTTATGAAAGTTATAAAATAGGAAGAGAAAGACATAGGGTTGCCACATTTTCAAATGCCCAAAGTGGGACATTTTTGGTATAAACGTCAGATTTTGCAGGTTGAAACATACCCAAAGCCAGTACAAAGGACAGAACTTCACTTTTTTGCCTAATTAAAAGCTTATTCTTATAGCATTTTAGTTGCTTATTCTGTTTCTTATAACATTTAGATGTTACAGATACATAACTGTTTTATGCAACTATTACATAAAATATATTAAATCATTTTGTCCTAAAATCTCAGGACATTTGCCATTTTTACAATTTTTTGGCAGGACACAACTGCCCAAAGAGGGACTGTCCCTCGCAAACTGGGACAGGTGGTAACCCTAGAAAGACAGTACACTGATTCGCAGAATCATTTCAGAAAATAGTGAGTATGGAAATCAAACCAGAAGTGGACAAAAAAGACTAGAAAAGCAGGAGGCAACAAAAAGCCACAATATAAAATAAAGAATGTAAAAATCATGACCAGAAGAAATATAAAGAAAACTGAAAAAAAAACCATACTATATTGGCAGATACAGAGTACTGTCACTGTAATAAAAAAACATCAGCCACAAGTTGATTAAGAGCTGATGTGTGAATGGCTGAGGAGAGGTGAATTCAAATTAAAATGATGTACAGCTAATAATGGCTCTTTAAGATGAAATCAGTTTAAATTCATATGGATACAATTTCAAACACAGCAACAATGGTTCCATAAAATCTATAAAAAAGTATGAAATGCAGATAAATGTTGGTTCTGCAGTACAGGACTAGAAAGAATAGCACAACTTGTTGCTTTCTGTGATATAGTTGTGGAATAGGGTCTGTATGCTGAAAGGCACAATAAGGTGTCAAGACTGTTTCATTAAAGACTGCTGAAACATTACAAGTAGCTAAGAACCATTGGAAGCATGAACTAAGGAGAATTATTGAAAATGAGTACTGATCACATGGTACTATCCAATACCAACAGTCAAGAAAGTAGAAGCAAGAAAACCAGATATTGTAGATGAGGAAAAAAAGGACAAAAGTAGCATTAATTACCGACCTAACAATTACAGTGTCCTGCATGTTGAGAGACATTCCAAGAGGAAACTACAGCTATACGGAATAAATACATCCAGATAGTTCTAGTAGTAATAGAGGCAATGGCACTATTGAAAAATAATTTCCAAGCATACTTAAATATGCTATCAATGCAGGTAACTACAAATGAACTACAGAAGGAGATAAATCTGAGGATATTTCTGGTGCTTAAAGGAGCACACTTGGCATACATTAACAACTGAAGCAATACTAATCTGGAGAAATTTAATGGTGATAGCATACCAATTCAGATGGGGTTGTCACTGCAGGACAATTACACTGAGTCAGTTTAACACCTTATCAAGCATTCTAAGGAAGATATTTTTTAAACTCTGACAAGCAGAAAATGGAGAGCTGTACGCTTTTGCTTCTTGGACAAAATTTGTATTCATTGAGCATTTTCATTACATTTGTGATTTTCCCCTTTCCCCAAGCCTCACAGTTGAAGAAGTCCATGTTGGGAGTTGTGTATGTGGAGGACATAACCCTATAAAAAAGCTAATCTCTAATGGTTTCCCAGGTTACTGAGTCACTCACTCTGTCATGGAGAGTGACTCAGATACCCTGTTAAGAAACCTTGTGTCTGTTTGTATTTGTGATCTCATCCTTTCAATCACTATTCAAAGCTCATGACCATGGATGAGCCTGAGGCATAAGTTGTCCTTTCAACTGACGACTTTGCAGAATGACTCAGTACTCATTTCACTACCGCAGTCTGGTACAACAGCTGCATTACTGCCATTTCTGCACCCATACACTGGTTGTTCTCGTGATTCCCCTTCTGTCTTCATTTGTGGACAAGTTCCTAGGATGCGTAAACTCCTCAACCTGAAGTAGCTGCTCCTACCTCAGGAAGAATAGTTTACTCTTTTCCAAGAGAGAACCATGACTTGTAATTTTTAGGTGCTGATTTTCAGTAATGATCTACTGTGGAGCACATTGGAGATCTCAGTCACTAGGACAGCATCATCTGTCAACAAAAATATGCAGCATCCACTGTCTCAAAGTGGGTACTCTACAATCACTGACTGCACCTTGATATTCTGTCCATAAAAGTCCTAAATGGGAGAGGAGACAGTGCACCTTCTGAAGAATCCAATACCCATCATAAACATATTCAACTTAACACCAAAAATGTGGACAAAACTCTACTATTGTAGGGACTGTGTGACATGTAGCAGTAGCCCTGGGACCCTGTACTGCTGTAGCACCTCCCAAAAGCAATTCTGGGGTATCAGTCATATGACTTCTCCAGGTTCATAACAACATGTAGACAATACTGGTAAACTCCCATAACTCTTCCAGTATCAGTGCAAGTACAATGACTTGATTGACTGTTCCACAACTGGGATGGAATCTGCTTTGCTCTTCATGAGTCATAGATTTGCTTATTTAACATAATATATTTTCCAGCACAGGAATATAGGCCTTCCCAGGGGGGCCAAAGACTGTGATCCCACTATAACTGGAACACATCTTCTGTTTCACATTTTGAATATGGGGACCAGTGTCCCAGACTTCCACATAATGATGCAACAATGTATAAACTATGATACCAAAACATGCCAAGGGTCTCCTGCATTTCCCGTCAGATCTCACCCACACCTACATCCTTTGCACAGCAAAAATGTTTAATCACTATAGTTATCTCATCTAAAGAAATGGATCCAATCCCTTCTTCTGCTTTTGACATTGCTTCCTTAGAAGAGGGCAAGTCTATTGGATTTAATGTTTCAAAGTATTCCTTCAACTTCTTTGCAATGCTCCCAGTCAAGGCCAATGTTTCATCACACTTAAAGCCTAGGAGGAATACTGCTTTCTTCTCTCCATGGTCTCGCCATACGTCTTCCTCATCCTGGCCTTCACTTTATTAGCTGATGCAGCTGCAGTTGCAGCCTTCCTAGCTTGTAGTCACAATGGACACCTCTACTTACCCAGTTATCTTGTTCAAGTTGCTAATAATGGCACCAGACTCCAGCAAAATTGCAGCTTTAATAACTCACAAAATGACAGCATAGCAAAAAGACAGTTAACAGCTACATCTCATTTCTCCAACTGCATGAGACGTAATACATTATTGGATCATGCAGTTCTTAAAGACATAGAGCTTTATTAGATAACTACAGATATGTATGCACATGGGTAAACCTATACATACTTCTCATAATATCCCTCAGTGGAGAAAGAACTAAGACTGAACTACTAACAAGCTTCATCCTACTCCTACTGTGTGTGTGTACCTTTGTGTTCATACAGAGCAGAGATGGTCATTAAGTCATTAGAAAATGTGAATTCCTGCAATATTGACAGATATGGCATATCTACATATGAAGGCTAGCATACATGCGGCATATGTTTATTTACATGTGGACATATACTGCTGCTTGGGAACTTTGATGTCTTTGATGCAGATGCATATGCAGAGATGTGGCTTGTGTGAACAGAGTATAGCTAAAGCATAATGTAGACTCATACAAGCAAGCACTTGGCGTGCATCTTCAGACATGTACAGCAGTGGTATTATCTGTAGCCATCTTGACTATAGGTATGATATTCTGAGTGACATAATGCCCTTTACAGATCACTGTGTCACTCCTTAAGTGTTGTTTCTCGATGAAAATCTGAGGAAAGGTTTGACAGTGCATCTGCTGTTTATAGGTTCATAGGAGGTTACTAGCCTATTGACCTGAGGATTGTTTTAAGCCTAGCCTATTACACCCATTATATTTTAAGAGAAAAAGTCTAGTCAATGCTAAAGATTATTATTAGTAATGACTGGCCATATCCAAGAGGGATGTGGGAGCTTTTCTCTGCAAGAATTTGCGGTTTTCCATCCATTCATCCAGGCTCCTTTTGAACAGATGCATAGAGGTGCTCTGCTTAACATGAATTGGTAGCCTATTCCAGAGAAGTGGCAAACTCTGTGAGATGAATTTGTCTCTCCAACATGTCCTATTTAAATCTCAGGCCAGATTTACGTCACTGAAGTGGGTATTTCTAGTCACATTTGACTTATGGATGTGCAGCAACTTCATCAGGTTGGGGTCAGAGATTGCTCTGTAAGTCAGGCACAAGTCTCCCCTAGGCAGCTTATATGCTACTGAGTAAAGTGACAAAGACTTCAGTCTGTCTGTGTAAGGCATGTGCTGAAGACCCTGGATCTACTTAGTTAAAAATCTCTGGGGTCTCTCCAGTTGCTGCAGGTGCCTGGTATGGTACATGCCAAAGGGGGCAATTACTCAATTATGGGCCTCTTAAGGGATGAGTATAGGGGGGGTTATAACCTCTTTTGCTCTTGATGCTATGCCTTTGCTAATCGAATGTGTGATGTAGCATGCCTTTCTTACTACAATGAACACATGGTGGTCAAAGTTTAGGTCACAGTCTACTTGTGTGCTCACATCTCTCGCTACAGCATTCATGCATAAGGTAGTGTTGTTTATTTGATAGTTAGTAGGGCCATTGCTTTTACTGAAGGTGGTGATGATGATGATGCATTATTTTGCATTTTGTTTGAGTCCATGGCTTTGGCACCAATCATTGGTCTGTGTAAGCCCCTGATGGAGTACGCTGACATCATTTGGGGAGTTAATGACCGTGCCAAGTTTGTAGTCATCAGCAAACTTGGTCAGCCACAGCCCCTTTGCTTTGGCCTGAACTTCTGAGAAGTAAATACCAAACAAAAGGGGGCCCAGTACTGACCCTGGTGACAGGTCTGCTGGTTGAGGTGAAGTCACGGACTTTGATAGCAAGTGTATGGTTAGGGAGCTAATTTGCAACCCACCTAACAACAAAAGGGTTGACATTTAGGTGAGTGAGTTTGTCAGTAATGTCTGAATGGGAGTGTGACGTCTGGCTAATATCCCAATGGACTGCCACTAATGAATGTGATGTCTGGCCAATACCCCACCAGACTGCCATCAATAATGTGACGTTCCCCACTTAAATCCTGGGTCAGTAGTTAAGGAGCCTGAATCCTCACCACTGACTCCAGTGTGGCAGTGCCATGGAAAACACCAGAGTACACAAGAGTAAAATTCCACAATTTCCCTTAAAGTAACAACAGGAACATGCTCTTTTTTTCCTGGGACTGGACTATATACCTCTATCCACCACAAATGTAATCCCTTATCATACATCTCAGAGCAATGTGTTCCAGTTTATGACTTCTGACTCACTCACATGCAAAATAAATTTAAAATCTCACACACTCTAACACTTATGGGAAGCCTGACACAGATTTCCAACTGTGTCCTCTCCCCAGTATACATGGTAAAACTGCCTTCCAAGGGTGGCCAATTATTAAAAATTAAATATCAAAATAAATGATAGCTATGATCAGAAGCAGTCAGGCATTCGAGGTGACCTGAGGGTATCAAACAGGTGTAAACACTCTCTAATCTTTAAAGAACACACTCATTGTCCAGCCACAATGTAAAGTAATGAAAAAAACATTTAATAATAAGCAAAATGATTACAAGTATGTAAATCAATAATTTTCAATAAATACCAGAATTCAATCATCAGAAATATAAAATTAAACTGTAGGATAGAAGTCCATCATTTTAGAAAAAACTCTATCTAAATAACTAAACTTTCCTAATCTAACTAGAGAATACTGTCCCTGATCTACACTAAAACATAACAGCAAGGCAAAGGCAGGCTTACAGTTTTTGGTGAGTTCTTTTTCCTGGATATTCACTGCACAGCACTGTAACTGACTGTAACTCTTCACAAACTGCTACTCATAACTAACTGCCACTCAACTGACTTCAGCAGTCACATTTATATAGTCCAAGTTAACAATCTCAACTGTCTTATTTTAAAAATAGCAGTCAGCTGTTTGAAAAAGTTATTTTTCCTGTCAGTCATCTGTTCAAATAATCACATAACAACCACAAACATTCTAATGACATCACCTACTGATCAGCTGATTTTCCACAGACAGTTTGTACTCTAGAATCTCCCTCACAAACATATGCAATTAGAAATGTATCAAAACACTGACAGATTATTTAAACATTTTGTATAAACAGGAAAATACTCAACATTTTAAAAACAAATTTACATTTTCACAATTAGACATGCTGGCATACAATGCAAGGTAATCTGAGAATGTATGCAAATCTCCTGCCAGACATGCTAACACAGATGGCAGTGTTTTCATTTTCTTCACACACACACCCCCCTTTATGACTCAAGCACAATTTTCAAGTTATCCTTGAAAACTGATGCTTGAAAAAAATGGGTCTACCTGGAAATATTAACCCACTCCTCTCCTGGACAATCCATCCACATTGGCATTATTAATCCCACTGCAATGTTGTATGGTAATATCATATGCTTGCAATTCTAGACTCTACCTCAGCAACTTGGCATTTTGCTTACTGACCCTATTAAGCCATGTTAAAGAATTATGATCTGTGAGCACAGTGAATTATCTCACATAAAGACAGGACTGCAGCTTTTTGCAATGCCCACACTAAGGCCAAACACTCTTTCTTCACAGCTGCACAACACTGTTCTCTAGGTTGGCATCTATGGCTCGGATATACCACTGGGTGCTCTTCTCCTTCTGTGGAAACTTGGCTAAGTACAGCCCCTACCCCATATTTTGAATCATCTACCTCTACAATAATTTTTTTATTGTAATCTAGGCTGGCTAACCCAGGGGTTTCTATCAAAATCTCCTTAAGTTTATGGAATGCCTGTTCACAATCTGTGGTCCACCTGACCAGTTTATTCTTCCTAGTTAGGTCAGTAAGTGGTGCAGCTATGGTACTGTAATTGGGCACAAATTTCCTATAGTACCCCACCTTCCCTATTTATTTGTTTTATTTTATTGCATTTTATTTTACATTTGGTTACTGGGAACGTCTGACTGGACACAAGTCTTTTTTCAGGGGAGGCCTGGGGAGAGATGCTCCACATATAACAAAACAGTCATAACAAAGGTTAATATAGTACAATTTCACAGGTAGAGAGCATTACACTTTACATTTTACATCAAGTCCACTAATAATAATAATACTTTTAAGTAACACACCTATGATTAAGATAAAATAAGATACACTATACTGTTAGAAGGATGAAACAGCTTAGGCAATACAGCTCAGAACATCAAATAAGAATTATTATTTTTTTTAAATATAGAGTATGCTCCAGAGTTTAGATGTAGTACAAGGATTAATTGTAGAAGGAAGATCGAAGTGTAAAGAAAGAGACTTGCGAACTGAAGAGAGGTTTACTGCTGATAGTAAGGGAAGAAGTAGTTACCCTGAGTGAGAAAGGGGAAGCTGAAGGTAGTCTAGACTGGGGAGTCACAGTTACATATCCAGTTGACTTGTAAGTGTGTTTTTAGATATTGTTTGAATTGGGTTAAGGAGGTGGTGGCAGTTATATTAGTGGGGCAGAATGTAACACTTTTTAGCTAAGACATTTGAATAGAGGGAAGCTCCAGCAGAGTTGCTGGCTTTAGTGACTTTAAGGAGAGGTTTTTTATTGGAGCGTAGGAACCTAGCACTGGTATAAGGATGTATTAAGTGTGGAATGCAGGGGTTTTCTTGGGGTAGTAAAGAATCTTATGGGTTAGTATGAGCTGATTGTAAAGGAGAAGTTGGGGAAGTTCAAGCCAGTTGAGTTTTTTTAGGACTGAGTAGTGGTGTGTGAGTTGAGAGTTGTTGGAGGCAAATTTGGTGATTTTATTATAGCAGAGATTAAATTCAGTTATCTCTGATTTTCTAAGACTGGTGAGGCTAGGGGAGGCATATAAAAGTGTGAACAGGAGATGTGTTTTGCACTCTTTTTGCCTTAGTGCTGTTTGTGAGGAATTTCCTATTTCTGTATAGCCTCCCTAGTTTTCTGTGTACTTTCTTAATGGTGAGAGAAACATGAGTGTCAAATTTCATGTTGCAATCTATCTGATCTCCAAGAAGTCTGTGTGAGTGACAGCAGAAATAGTGGTTTTGTTGTTAGAAGTGATAGTAAATGTGGGAGCATGAGTGGTGTGGTTCGTCGGTTGAAATACAAGAAGTTTGGTTTTATTAGGGTTTAGTATTAGTTGAGAGTTAGTAAGCCATTATTCTACAGAGAGGAAGGATGCCTGTGTTTTTGTTGGAGTTCTTGGAGAGAAGGAGAGGAACAGATTAGTGTTGAGCCGAAGAACCAGCTCAGCAGCAATTCCAAAAACAATCGGGAGAGCCTTCAGGTCAGGTCTTGTATAGATAACTAACTTTAAACTGCTACTGAACTGGCTAGAGTTTCTAGTGATGGTAAAGGGTAATAAATGTGGACATGTCCCTCAGTTTAAATTTAAGTATGGGAGGATGATAATGCTATTTATGGAGAGAGAGGGAACAGATAAATGCCTGTGGGGACAGGAGGGTGTAGTACCTATTCAGGAGTGTGTACATGCCATACAGTTGAAGCACACAATTAAAAACTGGAAGTATTTACCTCAAAGTTATGAAAGGGCATGCATTAGTTATTCATACTGATGGTCAGCAAGGAGGGTATGTGGTAGGATTGAACCGGCAGTTCGCACTTCAACTTTTCAGGGGTCAGAGATTAGTTACTATTCACACTGATGGTCACCAGGGAGGATCTGTGGTAAGACTGAACAGGCAGTTTGCACTTCAACATTTCAGAGGTCAGAGATTAGTTGCTATTCACACCAATGGTCAGCAGGGAGGGTCTGTGGAAGAATTAAACCAACAGTTCGCACTTCAAATTTTCAGGGTCAGAGATCAAAGTTATGAGAATTATGGCATACATTAGTTACTATTCACACTGATGGTCAGCATGGAGGGTCTGTGGTAGGACTGAACCGACAGATTGCACTTCAACTTTTCAGAGGTCAAAGATTAGTTACTATTCACACTGATGGTCAGCAGGGAGGGTCTGTGGTAGAATTGAACTGACAGTTCACACTTCAACTTTTCAGGGGTCAGAGATCAAAGTTATGAGAGTTACGACATACATTAGTTACTATTCACACCAATGGTCAGCAGGGAAAGTCTGTGGTAGGACTGAACCATCAGTTCGCACTTCAACGTTTCAGGGATCAAAGATTAGTTACTATTCACACCGATGGTCAGCAGAGAGGGTCTGTGGTAAGACTGAACCACCAGTTCCCACTTTAACTTTTCATGGGTCAGAGATTAGTTACTATTCACACCAATGGTCAGAAGGGAAGGTCTGTGTTAGGATTGAACTGGCAGTTCATACTTCAGGTTTTCAGGGGTCAGCGATTAGTTACTATTCACACCAATGGTCACCAGGGAGGGTCTGTGGTAGGACTGAGCCAGCAGTTCACACTTCAACTTTTCAGGGCTCAGAGATTAGTTACTATTCGCACCGATGGTCAGCAGGGAGGGTCTGTGGTAGGATTTAACCAGCAGTTTGCACATCAACTTGTTAGGGGTCAGAGATTAATTACTACTCACACTGATGGTAGGCAGGGAGGGTCTGCAATAGGATTGAACCGGTAGTTCACACTTCAACTTTTTAGGGGTTAGAGATTAGTTACCATTCACACTGATGGTCAGCAGGAAGGGTCTGTGGTAAGATTGAACCAGTAGTTTGCACGTAAACGTTTCAGGGGTCAGAGACTAGTTACTATTCACACCGATGGTCATCAGGGAGGGTCTGTGGTAGGACTGAATCGGCAGTTTGCATTTCAACTTTTCAGGGGTCAGAAATCAGTTACTATTCACACCCATGGTCAGCAGGGAGGGTCTGTGGTAGGACTGAACTGGCAGTTCACACTTCAACTTTTCACGGGTCAGAGATTAGTTACTATTCACACCGATGGTCAGCAGGACTTCAACTTTTCAGGAGTCAGAGAATAATTACTATTCACGCAGATGGTCAGCAGGGAGGGTCTGTGGTATGATTGAAGCAGCAGTTCTCACTTCACCTTTTCAGGGGTCAGGGCTGTAATGTCCAAGTGTGTAGTCTAAACAAGTCCCATTAATTCTTCAAGCAGCCATCTCCTACAAAGCTGACTGCTTTTCCTAATGACTTGCACAGACTCTGCAGAACAGCTCTCTTTCAACTTTCCCTTACGACTGTGAATTCCACAACCCTAGAAATGCTCTCACTTGTTTCTTAGTAACAGGAACTGGCCATTCTTGAATTGTTTCCACTTTGTCAGGTTCTGGCCTAATTTTACCACTTCCCACTTTGTGTCCTAAGTAAGTGACCTCTGCCATACTCACATGACACTTACTTGGTTTAATGGTTAATCCTGCCTTAGTTAATCTAAGACCTCCCTAAGATGTTAGTCTGCAAAAGCCCATAGGATAGTCTTCAATTTAGAGTTTAACCTCTCCACAAGACCATTAGTCTGGGGATGGTATAGGGTGGTCTTTAGATGTTTCAACCCACAACACTTCTACAGACAAGTCAGCAGGTCTGACATGAAGTTGGCACCTCGGTCAGTCAGTATTTCCCTTGGAAAACCTACTCTGCTGAAGATATCTAGCAAAGCATTTGCCACCTTATTTGCCTCAATGGATGACAGAGCCACAGCCACAGGATATCTGGTAGCACAGTCTACTACCACCAAGATGCATTTCTTTCTTATAGAACTTGGAGTACTCAGGGGTCACTCACTATACAGGGCCACTCTCTAAAATAGCTCTTCGATAACAGGCAAAGGCATTAATGGAGCATTAGCCATGTCCACTGCTTTACCAACTTTTTGACATTGTTCACAAGTTGTACAATGTCCTACCACATCCCTTGCAATCCCAGGCTAATAGAAATTTTGTATAATACGTCTCTTAGTGCATCTTATGCCCATATGACCTAAGAAATGAATGGCATGTGCTATGGCTAAAAGTGGCAGACGATAAGCTCTATGCACTACCAACTGCCGTATTACTTCACCTTGAAGCCCACCTCCAGGAGTCCACTCTCTATACAACAAATCTTTGTTCCAGTATACAGACTTCCCTCTTCCTTGAGCCTCAGGTGCCTCCCTAGTCATCTCCATCAAGCTTTGTAATGTAAGATCTGTAAGTTGAGCCTGTCTCAACTCTACCTTCGTGACCTTCTCCAGCTCTCTTTCCACAGGAAGCTTAGTCACTTCCAACAGATGCACCTCACTGTCACTATGGGTACTACCACTCACCTCCATCCTCGCAGTCACCATGTCCAAGGGATCATCAGTACCAGTCAGCAGCTGTGGCTCACATTCACACTTACTGCTACCAGATAGCACATTCTCTGAAACAGCCACCACACCAATCCCAAGTTCAGGTACGAGATCTTTCTGGATCTCTCCTAGACTATTAGATCTACATGCCTTTCTTCAAGCCTGACTTGAGTGTCACTGCATGCACACAAGGTACTGCATTGTCAAAGTCATTCCCTATCAGTATATCTGCATGAATATCCTCAAACACACCTACTTGCTTGCTTCCTCTTCCACCATCCCAGTCAAGATGAACCCTAGCCACAGGTATTTGGAATGGGGTCCCTCCCAACACTCTGACTGGAGTGGACTGCTCAAGCAAGTACTGCTCTTCTCTAACCACTGCAGGCTTCACAATGGTTATATCAGAAGCTGTGTCCCTCTTAACAGTTACCTGTTTACCATCTACTAAGATAGGATATACATTTTGGTGATAATTTGGCACCCCAGTTGTTTCTAAACAACTTACCAGTGGCAGGTTGTCATCCGCACTTACTGGCTCCCTTACCTTCTGTTTCTCATCTTGTCTTGATGGACATTTGGCCATTGTGTGTCCCCTTTGGTTACAATTAAAACATCTAATCCCTAATCGTAGACTTGGATTAGTAGTGTCCCCCATTACTGGTGTGCTCTGTTGGCATGGTTTAGACTCCCCCCCTTATGTTCATGTGCAGTACTGGGTATCCCTTTACTGCAGTGGTGCTCTGCTTGCCAAGTAGAGATCCCCTTTTCTCCCCAACTCCTCTGCAGAGTTGCACTCACGTTCTGCTAACCAGACTCTCATGTCATCAGGCAAAGTACTGAGGGCTTTTTCCTTCACCAAAAGATCTGCCAGTCCCTCAAAAGTGGTGACCTGGCACCCTCTCACCCATCTGTGAAACTAAGTACTTAAGTCAGCAATATAATTACATACACTTTCATCTGCCTTGCTTCTATGTTCATGAAACTTTTTTCTATATGCCTCAGGTATAAGTTTGAAACAGTCAAATAAGCAACATTTCATTTTGTCATAATTCAAATAATCTACATCATTAAACTTTGCTACAGCCTGATCAGCTTTACCATGGAGTAAGGGAGTCAGGAACTGAACCCAGAGCTCACAGTCAGCATCATATTGTCTTCATATCATATCAAAGATATGAATAAAACTATCAAAGTCATGCCCATCCCTGTACTGAGGAAAAAGTTTGCTGACCTTTATGGTATCTGAGGGTCTGGTTATTCCCTTCCTGATTACCTCTATGACCCTCTCAAAGGGCTTGAAGCTCTATTTCATGCCAGCTTTGTCTCTTTTTGTCCTTGGCTTCTAAACACCTCAGTCTGTCTTTAGTCTCCAGTTCAAGATGTCGCATTCTCTCCTCAACCTCCCTTCATTTGGCTTCCAGTTCACATTCGCCATTTCTGTTCAACCTCCAATTCCAATCTCCTTAACTCCTGATGAAATCTCAGGTCCTCTGAAGAAAATGTGGACTGTCTTGTCTCGGCAGGCTGCACATCATAAACACCAAACTGGATATCCTCTAACAGCTTGTTTGAGCTGCGGCTGCAACCAAGGCTGAAATCATTACTTCTTTGGTCAGGTTGGCATGCACCAATCCTCTGGCTTCACACTCCTTAGCCAACTGGATCTTTGGCAGCTTGCTAAAATTTTCTGCTGACATTCTTGTCTGCTATCCCTGGCTATATAATGAAGAAAAATAAATAAAACTGTGATAGATTGAAATACTGAATGTTTACCTTGTGGCTGTCAAGAGTGCACACCTTAATGACAACTCCCCACAGGCTATTGAAATCCAATTAAAAATCCCACTAAGCTGCCACCAAAAAAAGCGATATCTGGTTAATATCCCACTGGACTGCCGCTAATTAATTTGACGTCCCCCATTTAAATCCCGGGTCAGTAATTAAGGAACCTCAAAACTCACTACTGACTCCAGTGTGGAAGTGTCATAGAAAACACCAGAGCACATGAGTAAAATTCCACAATTTTCCTTAAGAGCACAACATGAACACACTCTTTTTTTTTCCTGGGAATGGACTATATACCTCTGTCCACCCCAATGTAATCCCTTATCATACACCTCAGAGCAATGTCTTCCAGTTTAAGTCCTCTGACTCACACTCAAAATAAATTTAAATCTGACACAGTTTAACACTTATGGGAAGCCTGAGACAGCTTTTCAGCCGTGTCCCCTCCCCAATACAAATGGTAACGCTGTCACCAGAGTCAGACAGGTCTACACACCCTTCAAAGGGTGACCAATTATTAAAAATTAAGTATCAAAATAAATGATAGCTATGACCAGAAACAGCCAGACATTTAAGGTGCCCTGGGGAGTATCAAACAGGTATAGAAACTCTCTAATCTCTAAAAAATACACTGATTGTCCAGCCACAATGTAAGGTAATGAAAAACATTTAATAATAAGCAAAATGATTACAAGCATGTAAATCAATAATGTTTAATAAACACCAGAATTCAGTCACCAGAAATATAAAATAAAATGTAGGATAGAATTCCATCATTTTAGAAAAACTCTAAATAACTAAACTTTCCTAATCTAAGTAAGCAATACTGTCCCTGATCTAATCTAAAACATAACAGCAGGGCAAAAGCAAGCTTACAGTTTTTGGTGAGTCCTTTTTCCTGGCTATGCACTGCATAGCACTGTAACTGACTGTAACTCTTCACTAACTGCTGCTCTTCACAAACTGCTACTCGTAACTAACTGCCACTCAACTGACTTCCGCAGTCTCTATTATATAGTCCAGTTAACAGTCTCAACTGTCTTATTTTAAAAATCACAGTCAGCTGTTTGAAAAAGTTATTTTTCCTGTGAATCATCTGTTCAAATAATCACATAGCAACCAGGAACTTTCTAATGACATCACCTACTGATCAGTTGATTCTCCACAGAGAATTTGTACTTTAGAATCTCCCTCGTGGGCTGGATTCAATAAAGCCTACACTAAGTGTACACTATGTGTACACTGTTCTGAGGAACAGACAACACAGACACAACACACACCTTCTTCCTCCTAATTTTAGTTTTCCTACTGATATTTTTGCTGCTTTAAATACTGACAGGGATTCATAAAGGTTACCACAAAAGTGTAGACTACATGTACTCTTTCTGAGTGACTAGAAAATACAAAAAAAAAGTGATAAGAATTTTATTGAATAGATATCGTGCATACTTAGTGTAGGCTTTATTGAATCCCGGGGAGTATTTTAATTTTCTGCACAGGGGGATTGTGTCAAAGGCCTTCGCCAAGTCCAGATATGCTGTGTGCACAGATTTGCCCTCATCTATGGCCCTGGTCACATTTTCAAAGAAGTCTACTAGGTTTAACAGGCATGATCAACCCTTTGCAAAGCTGAACTGGGTTGGATAAAAGGTCTGGAGGTCACCTATATCTTTATTTATGAGGTCCATGATGATATGTTCCATGGCCTTGCAGATAAGGCTAGTCAGGCTTATGGGTTTTTAGTTCCCTGGATCTGTTGCTAAGCTGCCCTTGTGGAGAGGGATAATGGCCGCAGTTTTCCATTCAGCTGTGACATATCCTGTACTCAGGTTGTGGTTAAATAGGATGCTTAAGGGAGTTACTAATTTCTGTTTTAGTTTGTTTAGAATGTAGCCTAGGAATGCCATCAGGACCCAGAGATGCTGTGTTTTTTGCCTTAGACAGAGCTTTGATGACCTGTTCTTTAGATATATTGAGTAGGGGAGGTTTTGAATGACATGGTTTGTTATGTTTGGAGGTGATAAAGGGAGAAATTTTAACAAATCTGTCTGTTACTAGGTTAGGAATTTCTGCTGGATCAGTGTGTGTGATATCATTTATCATTAGTTTAGCACATGTCTAGGTCCTACCTTTTAGGCAACAGATGTAGCTGAAGAAAGCCTTATGGTTATCCTTAGCTGTGTTTGCTAATTTTTTTCTCAGAGTTGCCCTTAGAGGATTTTATAAGTTGTCTTATTTGTTTGTTTAGGCTTAGGAGGGTGACTTTTCCAGTTCTGGGCCCTCCCTTTGGTTTTCTTAAACAATGATTTAAGAGCAAGACACATGTCATATGATGTATAATCATAAACATAAAAAGGTTTTGTTCAGCACACAATTTAGATTGGGCATCTTGAAGGTATTTTAAATCATGTCTGCAATGCAGTTTTTTTATTTGGCTGTTTCTTTAAGTCTTTACCATGAGCTCCCTTATGTTATATGGCCCTCTGTCTATATTGTCTTTTGGGGTGTGGATTTCAGTGCTTCATTTATTGGCATTAGTTGTGATGTAGCAGTCATAAGATTTTCTTTATCATATTGTGGTGTGACATGTAAGGCATAACCATTGTGGTCCTGTTGTAATACGCATGAGGAGTGGGGAAATGTTTATATCACATTTATGATGGCTCACTAAGTATTTAGGAAGTGGTTCTACATGGATGATATAGAGGCATACACCCATACAAGTATGGCTAATGCATTTGCAAGCAAGCATGAGTACTGCAAACAGAGATAAATATTTAGGGTCTGTGTCACATAATCGAACTTCCAAAATTTCGAATGCCATATGTTCGAACTTGGAAGTTCGAAATGTGATAACATCAAAACCTCAGAACAGCATATTTTTTCACAGGGAAAAAATTTGCTGTTCTGAAAAACACACACAAAACACAAGCACACCAATAACCTTATAAACCTACACTAAACCTTACATACACAACTATCTATGCACTAACCTTAACCCAAAACCTAACCCTAAGGTCCGTCACTATCACACACTTACCCGCACCCTAGCCCTAAAGTCCGTCACTATCGCACACTTACCTTACCTGCACCCTAACCCTAAAGTCTGTCACTATCGCACACTTACCTTACCCGCACCCTAACCATAAAGCCCATCACTATCGCACACTTACCTTACCCGCACCCTAACCCTAACGTCCTACACAATCACACACTTACCTTAACCCATTCTGTAACTTTCGCACCACAGTGAAGAAAATGTCGAAGCTGCAGAAGCAGCCAACCAAATTATTTCCCTGGGAAAGAATTCGGATTTCCACGGCTTCGACATTTTCAATTTTCAAACTTCCCAGTTCGAACTTCTGGTGTTCGAACTTCTGGAAGTTCGAGTACATGACATAGACTCAATTTTTAGTATATTACATTCAACTTTTTTTGGGCTGGGGGTTGTGGGTTGGGCTCTATGAATTCAGCTCAGTCTGTTTCTATTGAACTAAACCTTATGTGTCACTTCTCAGTTAACATTAAGGAGTCTCTGTAATGTTGTGTTGCATTTATCTATATACATACACTGTGTAATGCTGTCTTGCACCATTGAACCCATGCTCCTTGAGTTAGATCTTTGCATACATGGCTAGATGTAACGCTTTACTGAATGAACTTTATGTTTTCTACATTCAACTTCAAGTGCCTTTACTTTGCAGCAGAACAGGTCTGTATATGTGCTTCTTCCTTGAATCACTGACTGGGTATTTTTCACTACATGAAGATAAACTGCAGTATGTACAGCAGGTACTCCAGACTCATTTAACATTAGATCAAATTTGATGGTGTCTCTCTACCAGGGGTTACACCCCCTCCCCCACTTTCCATTCAGGTGGGAGGGAGCAGTTGAAGGGTAAATTTGCTCTGTCAGAGGTCAACAAGTACAGTCACAATCTCTGGCATGCAATAGTATAGAAGTGTTAAACACACTGTTATTCCACCTCTGTGCCATTGGGAATGTTTTGTGTATTTACAGTTTGCTTGCATTTATGAAGCAGATCACCAGGCTTACTGCTGATACATTATTCTTCAGTTATATCAGTGTCAGAAACTTGCATCCATTTTTTGTTACTCTTCATTTGTATCTATGACAAAAACTTGCATTCATTTAGTATACATAATTACAGATGTGTTCTTGATTTTGCTTAGATGATATACCAGAGATCACACTACATTTATCACACTGCATATGTAAATTCATTTTTTGTTTACTTATTGATAAAATACCTATCTGCTTTCTTCATTTATATAGTACCCCCCTTTAGTACAAGTTCAAAGCACATACCTATGAAGTCCTTTCAATGGTACCAATCTGACATCCCCCTCAAAGTAACTTCACATAACATAAAGAGTTATTATAGTAAATGTAATGACCAGTTTATCTTTTCAATATTTTGTTTTGTAAAGTTAAATGTTTTTTCAAATAAGTCTTAACTAAAAATGATGATTTTCATACGGTAACCATTTGAAATGTCAGGACCTGTTAGACTAAGTCCTGAAACATGGAGACTGAATGGCCGAAAGATCAAACTTAAATATATCAAGTTCGATATGCCATTTCTCAGAATATTCCTTTTTCTCTGAGGTATGGGTATCTCAGAGTTGGTAAGAAGTTTTATATAGAAGAGTGATTTTCTCGATTCACTGTTCTCTGGATTTTCAGTCTTTTTTATTTTTTTACCTTTTGGCACTCCCCATTTCGAGTGCCAGCATTTCAATAGGGAGCCTTTTCATGCTGTTGGTTTTATGAAGAATGTGTAAAACCTCTCTTACTGGCCTCAGTTAATGTTTTGCAGCCAAATGGCTGTTGAACCTATTTCTTAATGAGATTTACCTCATAAATTACTATCACAACTTTGCCATCATTTCCAGGCTACAGTACGTAATCTTCAAGTACTAAGAGTACACTAAAATGACATGAACTGCCAAGCATCAGCTGGCTGCCTATGACACACTAGTACAATAAATCACAATGCCTTAATTATACAGCTGACCACCATTCTCTGTGATCAGAGGAATTTATAGGTTGCAGAAACACTGCTGTTAAAAGTCAAGCCTACCTTTCATGACATACAGAAACACGCTGGCAGTATAACTCAGAGAACTAATGCTATTAACTGCTAATAAGCTGCATCCTGAAGTACTTGGCTTGATTTTGTTAGCCTTTGTGGGCATATTATATGACTTCGGGTAAATCACTACACCAGACAAGTCTCCCAGGTCAGACCTGCATAAGAAACCTGTGCCATAAGTTAACAAAAATAAATAAGCAATGAAATACAAGCTCACGGTAGTCACATGTCTTCTAGCTTTTCTGTAGATCTGTTAAGGTTACTGTTGAGTTAAAACACAAAGCTATGAATAGATAAATCTTACAGTGGCATGGGCAGTGACACATATAAGAAGTTATCTAATTCAATAGGATGATTCCTGCAAAATAAAATTTAAGTTATTTTAAAGATTCACACAGGCTCAATTTTCTCAGGACATAAGGCACCCAGCTAAGTCACACAAGTAGCCTTTAATTACAGGCTGTAGCAGGAATGTAAGTAATGCTCATGCTATGCAGACAATACCTGTTGCAGGTCAATAACTCACTGCCTCCATGTGAGACAGCCTGTAAACGTTAGTTAGCAGTGGATTAAAGGAGCACCACAGAAACAATGGCAGACTTCACTCCACTACTGAACTGTAGGCAATCTCCATTTCTTAGGAAGTTGTTGTTCATCTTTCGGCTTTTTCCCGGTAAGGGGTCGCCACTGCGGAACTCCGGACCGCTAATGATTGGCAGTAGACTTTTACGAAATGCAGAGGTGCCACCTCGATGCTCAGCCTTCAACGAAGGCACGCCCATTTACGCACGCATGTCTTTCGAATGCTACCCAACCGTGGGGAGGACATGCAGACTCCACACAGAAGGCACTCCCAAGCCAAGCCGAGAATCGAACGGGAGAACCTCTTGCTGTGAGGTAACAATGTTATTGAGAAATGTTTCTGATCTTAATTAAACCATCAACAAAATATGCTTTATTTTATTTAACCTGAAGTTCAAAAATGTTTACATTATTACAGGCCTGGAGCAACTGAGTAGGCATTCTCTTTCTGTTTTAGTGCAGCATGCTAGATGTAGGGATATAACACCATGATAACAGTGATTGGACTCTTGGCCGAAGAAATGCTCCAAGAAAGTGATCTTCATGGTTCGTCACTGCAGTGTGACTGAAGAGATGACACAAGCAGAAATCAGAATGGTTATCAGTCAGAGTAAATCAGCCAAACTTTTATACCAGCTGAGGTACCTATATGTAGATCTGTTTAGGAGTATTATGTAAGGGCCATGCATTGCATGCTCAAGGGTCACATATGGCCCTAGAGCCTGTACTTTGAGATAAATGGTATACATGATACACCCAGGACATGCATATTTAGTTTGAAAGTTGTTAAGAACAATTCATTTTAATAATAGTAGATCTTTTGACTTTTGTTATCACATGCTCCTTTCTTTTCTTCATTGATGTTGTTTAATGAATGGAAGCATTTATGTAAATAGTGTACATAGTTTGTAGTATGGGTGTTACTAGTTTAATTTGGGTATTATTTGTATCTCTTTTTCTTTGTTGTATAAAAAAAATTGATAAAATAATAAAGATTTATTATTGAAAAAAAAAAAAAAAAAGACTCTCTCTCAGCTAGAGCCGCTTCTTGTGTGGAGAGGCATGCATGAATGAGCATTGAGTGAAGGTTGGTCAGGGGGCTGGTAACTCGGCGCAGTAAAATCCACTACCAAACATTAGCGGACCGGAGTTCCGCTGTGGCGACCCCTAACTGGGATAAGCCGAAAGACACAACAACAACATAAGCTACTTCACTTGGACATTGCAAAAGCTTGACAAAACTTTTGACACAGAGGTAAAGCTTCCCCTTTCCTTACATGATAGGTTTTACACTGAGTTGCTGCACTGTGGGGTAGGGTAAAAACATGTAAAAATAAGCATCATTCTGACAGAGTGACACAGATATTCTGCACCTTGCCCATTTTAGCAGCTACTTGTTTATATGTTATTTCAACATTTTCTCCTCTGATTATCAATATATTCACACCCCTGTTCAGTCCAGTTTAATTTCAGTCAATAGGATTTGCCATAGTTTTCTTAGAGGTTGTAGCAGGCATTAAGCCTTCATTAAAAAAAATGAAATCTAAAGTACCTTAAAGAGGACAGATTTTGGACTGTTGTTTGCAAATGACTGTTTCTTAATTTCTGAGAAGGCTCCTGGGCTTCCATTAAGAAAGGAGGTACTGTATTTGTTTAATTTGATCAGTCCATAAAAATGTTTTAGTAGGTAAAGTCACTTTTCTTCGTGATAATGTGCACTACTGCTTCCTTATTTGATTTTGGAATAAAATTAAAGAATTTTTATGACCTTGTAGTCTTTGGGTGGTTATGTTCTACAAACTGCACACACACACACACACACACACACACACACACACACACACACACACACACACACACACACACACACACACACACACACACACACACACACACACACACACACACACACACACACACACACACTCAAATGCACACACACACACACACACACACACACACACACACACACACACACACACACACACACACACACACACACACACAAAGATGGATGAAAACACGTGAACACAATTCAGAATCACATATATGTACCCAAATACAAATATACAAATGCACTTGCACACACACACACACACACACACACACACACACACACACACACACACACACACACACACACACACACACACATCCATACATGCATACATACAGTATCACTGCAATGATCAGTCAGATGTCTCACTGCTCATTAGTCATCAGTCCTGGTGATAACTGTCAATGTGCCATAGGATGCAGAAATACTTATGTATGCAGTTGACTGTTACTAGGAAAAAAATTGTAATGAGTTTGATCTGATGGGAAGGGTATAGAAGAGACAACAAAAATAAACATTAGCTGGGGAATAGCAGGATGGCAAAAGGCACCAAAAAAGGTTAGAATATTTAATTGTGCTATTTGTTTTGGCAGTCAGATGTCTAATTAGAAATTTTCTGCAAGACAATTATAGAGTATTCTTATAACATATCCATTTTATTGCTGAAATTCTGCAGTGATATGTTTTATTTTATAGGAGTATAAGCTGCACAGATCTAATATTTAAATATTTATTATACAAATAAAAGGAATACCAAAGCAAGGTCTGGTCTCCACAAACTGCAAGCAGTCAAGTAAGTTAAAACAAAGCTTTAATAAATCTGGTGAACACTTTCACAACGTGTCTCATTGCTTCTTCAGACCAAGAGTAAAATAGTCATACTTTTAAACATCATGCAGCCAATCAAAACTAAATGTTGATTAGTTAATTATTTAGTTGATGGTTTTAATTTTTTAGTTTTGATTGTTATTTTTATGGTTATATCTTTGGACATTTTATCAAGGAAATCTTACACCCTAGGAGCAGTTTTCTTTATTTTGTGGTTTGTTCTAGTTAAGTATTTATGTATAGTTGTAATAGTTTTACAGCTACAATGAAGTTTTTTTTTATCATTTTAGGCAAACAGATTTGTGATGAAAGATCATTTGTTTTCATATGGAAAAGTGGATGATTGTGTATAATGCAGGAGGAATGACTGTGCGATGTAACTTAAGATCTGGGTGTCTCTTTAATTCATTCTGGTAACAAACCATCACCAAACTGTTTCCACTAGTTATCTGTGCTTGGCCTTCAAGCTTACTGAGTAAAGATTTTGCAACTATTTTTTATCCTAATGCCATATAAAAAAGATGATTGCTTCTTTTTGCCACAGATACTGAAGACTTATAAGAGTTTTAAGAATGATGCCACTATAACATTTACTGAAAGGTGGACTACTGGTATGCATATGGCAACACTTTCTGTCTACTATGCCACTTAGCATGCAAATGTAAATTGCAATGTATTTATGATTCAGAATCCCAACCATCTATTCATCAGTCTAGCCAGTGCACCATTTTCTAAGCCACCTATCTTGTGACAGTTGCCTTTGTAACAAAATGAGCAGACAGATCAAAGTTCCCTAACCACAGCAACAAAATGCTGTTCAGCATTCAGGATCCCGAAGAATTCCTACACAACTTGAGAGGTGTAGTCTCTGCAGTGACTTGTGGTTCTGCCTCAGAGCCTCCTCCTAGTAGGAGGTGCCTGATTAAACCACTGGGAGATATATGTGGACTTCCTCGCTAGTTGCCTGGACAACCTCAGCTAATTCCTGTCAGCATGCTGGAACAGCAGTATTCCTCTGAGATCCTTCTGGTTGCCCAGTTCCCTACAATTTCACAGAGAATGAGTCTGGGAAGCATGCCACTACCTCTTTTCCCCTCTTTGATAATGAAGACTGCCACCCCAGATGGCCAGTCCTGAGATATTGTTCTCATTTAATGTAACATGGAAAAGGTACATTAACACAAGAGTCTACCAATACCCAGTACATTCAGAATTTTGACCCAGAACTCATCCACTCATGCAGCATTGCTGCCATAGTTATGCTTTATTGTCACAGTGACTTTTCTATAGAAATGGACTGAATCTCATCATCTGATTTTAGAACTTCTTCAAAGAATAGCGTTTTCACTGGGTTCAGAAAATACTGTTTCTTTCACCTCACAATAATGTTACAGTCAAATTCAGTTTTTCTTCACCTTTGGAGAAAAATAATCTCATGGCCTAATGAACCAGCAAATCATATATCATAGTCTGGTCATGAGAAATATGAAAGTTATTCACCATGGCCTCTCCAAACTCTTCCTGCACCAAAACATCCACTTTGGTGACTGCTGAAGATGCTGTAGTAACGACCTATCAGTGCTTGTAAGTCAGATTTGAAGACTCCACCTCATGGTCCCATTGCATGGAATGTATCTTTCTTGATGGTTCTCCTCATTTCTGGTATATCCCACTGAAACATGGACAATCAAAGTGCAAACATTGGCCAAATTTTGACCACAGCTCCTTCCCACCACTTTAGATACTGAGTTCTTGAACAGGATCTGTTTAGCCTTCTTGGCACTGATTTCCCACAATATAAGGGGGAAACTCTTCTGGAAGTGGGACTTGAAGTCATAACACAGATAAGTATCTGCCAGGACATGCCAGAACACTATCAATATACTTTTGTGTTTCCCAGGTCTCTTCAGTCCATATTCTGGTAATCTGATTTGAAACAGATTACCATGTCTCTTCAGTCCATATTCTGGTAATCTGACAAATGTCACCAGACCACTTAGTGACCAATAGATGTCTCAGTATCCTTCTTAACCAAGCATTCAGAACATGCTGATGTGATTGCTAAGGCAGTTTTTGACTCTCGTTTCGAGGTGGTCTGGTACTAAGTCCATTTTTGAGCAGCCTCATACTCAGTTGTAGCATTGGAGTTTCATGTTGACTTGTCAAAGGAAAATTCTGCTAGTTCCAAACTCCCAAAATGGTTTCACTGAAAATCACATTCACTGGATATAAAATGTTTTTTTTTTCTGTATGGGATAGGGAACAAGGGGACCCCTCCCCCCCCATCTTACATAAACACTAGCTGGACTGTCACACAACAGAGAGGACAGGGCAAAGTCAGTTTTACTGAATATAAGTTGTCAGTGAAACCATTTTGCAGATTTCAGACTTGCAGAAATTACCTTCAGAGAGTTGTCACATTGCTGGTATTAATTATTGACAACTGATAGCCAGCACCGATGTACAATAAAAGTTTACTTAGGTTCAGATCATGCAAAGCAATCTTCCTGGCTTGCCTCTCAGGATATCTCCATCATTACACATGTGGGCACTGAAATCTTACAACAGACCTACCAAATTGGTAGGTTGTAAACTATTAAGCACAACATCCGCAGACCCTAACAAACTGAATATTCCAAATAGCTGTTGGTGGATATGCAGACAACCAAAATATTTTTCTTTTTTGTAGCTTGCAGTCACATTAAGGGGATCCTCTCCTCTAATGGCACAAACTTCCGTATGACAAACATCGAGGGGCTTGTGAATATCCTCACACTCATCTAAGGGCTGTCCCAAAGTACAACTCCAGAATAGGTTCTATTAAGAAGGCTAGTTTTAAAATCAATACCGTGTGCAGAGGCAACTCCAGCTAGACTTAACTGGTATTTTTCCACTGCCTTCTCATGCTCTGCTTCCTCTTCCAGCACTGAGGTAATATTGCACATTCTAAAAAACATTTCCCATTTCCAGACTGCAGTCCATACTCATCCAACCCTCTCCTGCCTGTCACGTCACTATAACTGCACCTAACCCTCTCCCTTTCCTTGTGCATAATGAGACCAGACAGTACCTCTGTACAGCTTATGCACCTCTGAAGGCCACCAGCAGGCTTGATTTCTTGCTAATGTTGCTCTATTCCTGTTCAGGAAGTGAGGTTCTCTGTTTTACTCAATGAAACATAACTGAGTCAGATTCTTGTACTATTTTTTATCTGGCCATTCCCCTTAGTCCAGTTTACTAATGATGACTCTAGCAGTAGAAAAATCCCTCAGAAATTACAGCTGTAAGGATCACATGTATCCACAAAACCCTCCACCATAAAACTTTACAAAAATGCTTTTACATGATTAACTTAATTGCTTTACAAAATTTTAAGTCAATGAAAATATTATAAAAAAGTCAATATAGTGTAGTTTGGATATCCAAAGTTTATATTAGAACAAACATGTAATGATATTACCAACTCAGTAAGTGCAGACATAAGTATTATCATACAACTTTTTGTCCTTACTGTTATAAACTTGCCATTGAATGATCTTTTTTGGTTATTTTAATTTACTGCATAGTTTTGACAGCATGTTTAATAAGCAGGATGCACCTGGTTAATTTGCAATTACAGTGGATTTGTGTATGAATGTAGTAACTATCCCTCTTACTGAGCACTTGGTGGCACCAGTTTAGCACAGCTGAGCTTCAGTTCTTTCTCTTAGCAAGAGAAATGGTCACACCCCATGTGAACAGCAGATACAGCAATTTAACTGTTTATTCTCTTCTTCCGTTTCCAACAGCATAGCCAGATAGATAGACACTACTGTAGTTTGCTTGTCTGTCAATCACAGGAGAGCAGCTTTTAAGCATACTTCTAGAGGTTTAGGAAACAAACCACACCTCTCAAATTTTGCCTCCACAGTTAGGGACACAGCCAAAAATAATTAAGGAAAATGGACTAAATTAGGGATAGTTTATAAATGATGATACAACTGATTTACAACTTCTCAAAATAATTTCCTGTTTTAGGAGAGAGAGTGTTTGTTTATAATCAAGTGAAAAACCACCACTCCACCTTTCTGGAGACACTGGAAAACATGAAGGTCCTACCCAACACCCTGATACTGGGCGATTTCAATTACCCTACCATTCACTGGGAAAACTACTCAAGTACAAATTCCCAGACCCAGTGCTTCCTGGAATTCATCAACTCAAATGCCCTGGATCAGCTGGTAAACTCCCCTACCAGAAGTGAAAACATATTGGACCTGGTCATCACCAACATGGGCAACAGGTGTTCCACACCGGAGGTCAACCTGTCACTGGTTAGATCAGACCATAAACTAATCACACTGGATGTCCACACCCCACCACCACCCCCAACTAAGGAAACCACAGTAAAAACTTTTCTAAAGCAAACTTCACCTTACTTAAGACAGAGGTGGTAAGTTTCACAGCCCCCACGCTAAGGGATAACACTGCCCAAGTTGCAGAAACCTTTACAAATGCACTCTATGAGCACCTACAAGGATGCATGGATCATGCCATCCCTAGCAAAACCAAGACTCACTCCTCTAAGAGAAGGAAACCAGTTTGGTGGACCCCTGCAATAAACAGACAATACAATAGAAGGAGGAAACTAGTTCAGAAAAAAAGCAAACCCCAAGAAGGAAAGACATCCCTGATCAGTATCAGTAAGAAACTAAGGTCCCTCATGAAATCATCCAAGGTTAACTTCGAAAGAAAAATAGCCAAGGATTCAAAAGATAACCACAAAGCCTTCTTTAGCTATGTTAAGAATCTAAGTTGCAACTCGCAGATATGCATTGAACTAGTGAAAAATAGCACAAAATATACTGAACCTACTGATATTGCCAACATCCTGGCAGATAGATTCAGTGCAATCTTCACCCCCCTCTCATCTCCAAAAGGGCCTACAACAATACCGGAAAAGTGTAGTGCCCCAAAAACCACAGACACACAGGTGAAAACAGCCCTTTCAAAAGCCAAAAACACAGCGTCAATGGGACCAGATGGTGTCCCAGGCTGCGTCATGCACGAACTACAGAACGAACAACCCCCCCCACCTAAACACGTTGTTCAACCTCAGTCTCTCCACAGGCTATGTGCCCATAGAATGGTGCACAGCAACAGTTATTCCTCTCCACAAAGGAGGGGCCACAACTGACCCTGGTAACTATCGTCCCATAAGCCTGACTAGCCTGGTCTGCAAGGCTATGGAGCGCATCATCATGGAACTCATTAACAAAGACATTGGAAACCTCCAAACACTTGACCCAGTTTGGCTTTGTTAAGGACAGATCATGCCTAATAAACCTGGTTGACTTCTTTGAGACAGTCACCAAGGCCATAGGTGGTTCACACAGCCTACCTTGACCTCGCCAAGGCTTTTGACACCATTCCCCACTTGGGTATTACAGAAAAACTTACCAGCCTGAACATAAACCCCTATGTCACGAGATGGGTTGCCAACTGGCTTACAGACAGAACTCATATGGTAGGAATAGTGGGCTCCAGGTCTGACTCTAAACCAGTCACAAGTGGTGTCCTGCAAGGCTTGGTCCTCGGACCCCTACTGTTCAGGATATTCTTCTCAGAAGTACAGGCAAACACAGGAGGACTAAGGCTAACCAAGTTCGCTGATGACTGCAAACTGGGAGCCATAATTGACTCTCCGGCTGACACAGACATCCTCCAAAAGGGCCTTACTGAGACGGACACCTGATGTCAAAGTCATGGCTTCAAGCTAAATGCCAAAAAATGCATAGTCATCCCATTTGAGAAAAATAAAACACCCACAAATTACCACATAGATGGCAGCCCCCTTAATGCAGAAGAGGTAATAAGAGATCTGAGGACCCAGGTAGATAGTAATCTCTCCTTTGACAATCATATTGCCAAAATAGTTAGGAAATCCTTCTATGTGGCCCATCTAATTACTAAAGGGTTCACATCTAGAAATAAAGAGGTTATAGTGCCCCTCTACTCATCACTCATTAGACCCATCATAGAGTACAATGCCCATTTGGGATGTACCTCACAAGACACTTCCAACAGCCGGAAAGACCACAAAAGTACCTCACCAAGAGGATTACTGGCCCCAAACATATGTCCTATGCAGCCCGACCGATAAAACTCCAGCTGTACTCAGTGGCATTTTGCTTACTCAGAGGTGATCTCTGCCTGACTTACAAAGCCATGTCCAACTCAGAATTGATGGACATGCTCCACCTAAAGAAATCCAAGTCACTGCGAGCAACGAGCTCTATTGAGCTAAACCTCACCACAACAATAAATAGAACATGCTGGAGGGATAGATTCCTGTCACAGAGACTCCCCATGGTGTGGAACAAAATTCTGAATTACATCAGGCAGAGCCCCTCACTAACACTCTTCAAGAGAAACCTTGACGAGTGGATGGGTAACAGAAAATACACCCCTGGGATAACTTCACTTGCTCTGCTTGACAGAGGCTCAGTTAACTAATCAATGGGGCAGTGAAAGCCGAAACACTCTGGCTAGGCTTATAAATGCCCTCAGGCAGATAGCCTAGTACCTACCTATGAACCTATAGAGGATTATGATTGTGTTTCTGATCATAACCACTTGTTATATGTTTGAAACACATTTCTGCTGTCCATCTCACAATCCCTAATTTTATCTTAAGCATCATCATTTACTCCAAATGAGTGTAATTTGCACCAGAGCTCAGCTCATCTCATAATTAGTTACGTTTGATATTGCCTTGCATCTTCCAACACGTATCCAATCTGTTGACTGATTATTTCTCTATGTACTTTATTTGTTAACTGGGGTAGAGCAATGGCCCATATTGACCTTTTTCAGACGCATGCCAGGAGCTCTACCTGAGTAAGTGACTTGCACAGAGTGACACAGTGGTGAAATGGAGGTAGAGGGAATCAAACCTTGGTGTACAAGTTGAAGTTCTTTAACAGATTAATAAAAGGTGTGATTAAACTTTCACGGATTCATCTGCCACTGCTCTTTCCTCATGAAATAAATCACCTTCCATACTTTTTCTGTCCTCTTATTTCCCATACTGCTATTTTCTCTGTTATCAGTCATTACAATATTGTAATCCTCACAATATGACCAATACAGTCAACTGCCCTTCCTAGATTTCTCACAGGGCCTTAGTCTTCTCCTGTATCCTCCATACCATGTCTTAATTTGGCCTACACAGGATCTAGCTATCCCTTCATCTGATCACCCATTTCCTAAAAGGTTTGTTTTGGTGAGGATTGCTGTGGCAGCAAGCTGAATAGGGTAGTTCAGACCTCAATATATCTAGCACTAGTCAACATCTCATTCTGTGGGATTCCCAGGCAAACTGAGAGATATAATCCATCCAACATGTATTGCTTCTGCTACACAACTTCCTCTGAGTTAGATGTACTTGGCACACCTCCATTGGGAATCACCCAGAGGGCATCCTTACAAGGTGCCCAAACTACTTCAAATAACTGTTTACAAGAAGAAGCAGCAATGATGAGGAGCAAAGTCAGTAGTCTGAGGCCATCCCAAACTGCTGCTAGATATATTGTCATGAACAATGAGCCCAGCAACCCCTGTGTAGGAATCTCATTCGTGCTGCATGTGTCCATGATCTCAGCCTCTCAGTCACTAGACAAAACTCATGACTATAAGTTAGGATGAGGACATAAAATATTGAGCTACAGCCTGTGGTGCAGTTCTCATTTCCTCACTACCATCTGGTGCAGTTCATACAGTACCACTTCCAGTGCACCATTCTGCTGGTCAGTATCCTGATCCCTTCCACCTTCACTCACGATTAAGACCCTAAAACACTTAACTTCCTCCACCTGAGGTAGTTGCTGCCCTCTCCTGCACAGAGCAATCCACTGTTTTCTGAATGGAACAGCCTTGATGTTTGATTTGTATTTGTTGAATCTCATCTCAGCCATTTCACAGTTAACAGCAATTCACTTCAGCACTGCTGGAGACTGCAGCCATTTGAAGATTGTAGGACAACATCATCTACAAACAACAAAGATTATACACTGAAGTCCTCAAAACTGGATAATCAACCTTGATATACTTTCCATGGAAATCACAAACAGAAAGGGAGACAAGACACACCCTTGATGAAGTCCTGTATCTACGTTGAATGTATTTGGCTAACTGCTAAGAGTACAGACAAAACCGTCATTCCTCAAGTACAGGAGAGAGAACTATGCAGTAGTGGCCCTAAGTCTCTCTGCTGTTACAGTACTTCCAAAAGACATTCAAGAGCAAATGACCATATGCCATTTTCAAATCCGCAGAGCACATTATGATATAATTGGGAAACTGCATTGACCCCTCCAATACCTGTGAAGGAACAAAAGAGCTGATCCAGTGTTCAGCAGCCCAGACAGAATCCACACACTCCTCCTTAATTAGTGACTTAACTATTGAATGAAATATCCTATTCAGCATCCTAGCATACATTTTTCTAGAAATAAATGAAGAGCTTAATCCTCCTATAACTGGAGTATCACCCTAATAAACTACTGTTTTGTTAAAAATGGGTCAAACTAAATGCTAAAGTATAGTTGTGATGTGGCGACTCCCTACTTAAACCCAGGGCAGTAACTAAGGAGCCTCAGTCCTCACCACTGTCTCTGAAAGCAGGGATAGAACAAGCAGTTTTCCCTAAGGGTACACTGACAAGAGGCTCCAAACCTGGGAATGAACTATATGCTTTACTCCAGGTCCCCAAATGAGTCTTCACACTAACCACTGCAGAGCACTGTGTCCCTGTTCTAGGTATTTGACACACTCACTCTTAAATATTTGATAATCATACAGATAAATACTCTTGGGAAAGACTGGCACAGATCTAACTGCTATGTCCTGTTTCCCAAATTACACAGTAATGCTGTCACCAGTCAAATTACCATGATAGCATTCAAATTGGGTGTTTAATTAAATTGGGTAAAATAAATCTTGATATGTAAGGTAGGATGTAAATCCAAGCAGTGAGGCTTTTCGGAGTGGCCCTGGTGTTGTCACAATAAGCATAAAACTCTCAGGTTACTAAAAGTACTTTCTTAATAACCAGCCACAATAAAAGGTAGTAGAATATTTAATAAATAAAATGATTTAAAATATATATACACTGAATAACTGATTTTGATAAACCACAGAGTTTCACACATAGGAATTATAAAAATAACACTGAAGGATAGGTTTGACACCGAATGAAGAAAAAATTCTAACTATCTGACTGTAGCTTCCTACCTGTCTAAATATTAACTGACCCTGTCTAATCTCATTAACTCAGAAAGGCAGGATTATACTTATCGCTCTCCTACGTTGAACACAATAAAAGAGTCTTTGTGGGCTCTGTTCAAGTAGCTTTATTATATACAAACACATCACAATAAAAGTTTACTAACTTTAACTTAAGTAACTTATATACAAACTAACTACTGCAATCATACATGGTCTCTCTGGCTGCACTGTCAAAATGGCACTGGGGATAGCACATGCCTGGTATTTATATCTGCACATTCAGTCCTTGTTATGCTTCTTAAAGATGCAGCACATACACTCTGATCTACATCCTCTCTCTTTGAGAAATAGATCATGCAACGTTATGAATCTATTTGGCATGCAATTATTACAAGTAGTTCTTTGTCATGCAATTATACAAGACTAGGTGTGTGTGTATATATATATATATATATATATATATATATATATATATATATCTACAGTTATGTCCATGTTGCTGCGTATTTCACACTGGGCCTAGATATTCAACCATATTATGTGACATAAAACTGGGAATTAGGTTTAGCAACTGGAACTGTCTCTAAAGAATGTTCAACCTTAGAAGTATTTGGAACATCTTCAGGAATGGAAGTAGAGCTTGAAACGCACTCTGGGATAGAAATAACATCTGGTTCACTCTGAGATTTAGAGTCTGCATCACAGGAACAATGCTGCGATGATGATTCTGATACAGGAAGAAGATGCCTGGGATTTCTCCTGTACTCCACATCCTCAGATGCCTGTAACTTGACCAATCCAGTCAAAACCTTTCGCCGTTTGTATCCTCACTGTCTTTCCTTCTCTCAATGGACAAAGAAATCTGCTCGATTTATCATAACTGGACTTCTGGATAGAACGCTTCTTGAATAATTGAGCCTTGATGGTTTTGTTGTTCTTAGCTTTAGGCCTCTATAAACTAGAACTAATAGGTAGCATCATTCTGGTTTGCCCGGATAGAAGTCTTTGAGCAGGTTAGCCAAGTATATCATCACAGGGTATGTTTCTGAGATTAAAGTAAATTCAAAAAGACATCAGTATTGTCATGCTTTGCCCTTTCAAGTAATTGCTTGGCACTCTGCACTGCACTTTCAGCTAGCCTATTTGACTGTGGATATTCTGGACTGTTAGTAACGTGTATAAAGTCCCATTCTCTTGCAAATTTCTGAAACAACTTACTAGTAAATTGAGTACCATTGGCAGAAATAACATTGTGTGGACTGCCATGGACTGAGAAATGACGTTTCAACTTAGTAATAACAGTAGTGGATGTTAGATTGGGTAGTAAGTCAATCTCAAACCAATTTGAATAAGAGTCTACCAGTACCAAGTAGTGTTGATTGTCCCACTCGAAGACATCAGTGGCTACTGTTGACCAAGGAAATTCAGGAAATGGACTTAGCTGAAGTGGTTTTCTTTCCAAAGGTGGTCTAGTAGTATTGCATATTGAACAAGAGGAAGGTACTTTATCAATGTCTTTCAGTAATGAAGGCCAAAATACTAATTCTCTTGCTCTTCTCTTAGTGAATGCAGAACCTGGGTGACCACAATGCAAAATCTGGATGTATTCTTGTTGTAAGGAAGCAGGAACAACAATTTTAGGACCTTTGAAAATAATGCTATCTTCCATCAACCTATCATCCCTGTAAGAAAAATAGGTTTGCACTTCAGGTGGTACACTAGATTGCTTTGACAGCCATCCAACATTAATGTAGTGATTGAGCTTCTGCAAAATTGGATCTGTCTTTGTGTGATCTCTCAACTCATCAAGCCTAGTGGTAGAAAAATTATGCACTGCCATCATGTCAAAGTCAAAATTCTCTGCGTCAAGCTGTTCCATTGTATTTCTGGGTGATCTGGATAAGGTATCAGCCAGATAGAGTAGTTTGCCTTTTGTATAGACCATTTTGAAGTTGTACTTTTGCAATTTGAGCATCATTCTTTGTAATCTCGCTGGAGCTGAATGCATAGGCTTCTTTAGAATAGTAACTAGAGCTTGGTGGTCAGTTTCAATCTGAATAGCTCGACCATAAATATAATCATGAAACTTGGAACATGCAAATACTATTGCCAAAAGTTCTTTCTCAATTTGAGCATACTGCATCTCAGTTTGGGTAAGTGTTCTAAATGCATAGGCTACTGGCATCCCCTCTTGAAGTATAACTGCACCAAGACCAAATTTTGAAGTATCGCAGGTAAGAGTGACTGGTTTATTTACATCATAGTATCTTAATGTAGGTGGGGTGGCAATCTTCTGCTTAAGCTCTTCAAATGCCTTATGGTGTTGTGCTAACCATGACTATGCAACATTTTTGTGCATCAGCTCTCTTAAAGGTGCTGTCAACTCACTGAATCTGGTATAAACTTGCCTAAATAGCTGACCATGCCTAGGAAATCCTGTCGAGCTTGAATATTATCTGGTGTTGACATCTCAAGAATAGATTGCTTGGTCAGGTCTGGTCTCAAGCCAGTACTGGTAAATAAATGATCTACATATGTAACTTCTGGTAGTCGGAATTTGTACTTCAGAGGACTGAGCTTCAGTTTTACTTCACATGCTCTGTCAAGAACTCTCTTTAGGTTTCTGTCATGCTCAGCTTCATCATTGCCTCCAACCAATAAATCATCTACTATTATGGCACAAGGATAACAAAAAAAAATTAGTTCCATTGCACGCTGTAATTCTTAGGAATCTGAATATGGAAATGGGGTACCAAAAGTGGTTAGTAATGAAGATTTGCGATCAAGCATCATTTACCGAAATTAACGTTTTATATCCAAGATGGAAAAAACAGTGGCATTCGCTATTAGAGCTGTGACCTTTTCGACTGTACACATTGGATGATGTGGTCTCTTCAATGCTTTGTTCAAATCTCTTGAGTAAATACATATTCTGATTTTGTCTGAGCCTTTTTTGTGAGCTGCTACCATAGATGACACCCATTCATTTGTTTCTGTAACTGGAAAAAATTACACCTTGCTGTACCATTTTATCCAAGTGAGCCTTAATTTTATCCTGCATAGCTATTGGAACTCTTCTTGCTGGTCTGTCTACTGGAGTGACTTCTTGGTCTAACTTCATGGAATACACAAATGGAAGTTTGCTTAACTTGTCATTGAAAACATCAGCATACTGTGGGAAAATGGCTTCAGGAAAAATTGGAACTAGGATATGTACTTATGTGATGAACTTCTTTGGTAAAAGAAAGCAGATTCATTCTCAAACTGTCTTTGAGGCCCAATAAAGACTGTACTGGTCTTCGAACTACATAGAATAACAAGTTGTAACAGTTCTTGTTCAAATAACATGAAAGCATCACTGAGCCTTCGGTTTGAATTTCTTCACCTCCATAAGCAACAAGTTTCGCACTACTGGCCACACTGAGTTGCTCATTAGTTCTCATTTTAGCAAATGTGTCTGCTGATATAACATTACACTTTGAACCAGTGTCTACTTTATGCTCTGTGGATTTAACATTAATCCAGATTATACAAAACACTTTGCTCTTTGCCAATAAATTCACTGCATCAACTCTCACCAATTACTGATACACCATCCACATAGAAAGCAGAACTGTAATCTACTTGATCAACTTGCTTTTTCGTGTGACCTATCTTTACAACTGTGTGGGGTTTACTTGATTTGCAAAACTTTTGAAAATGGTTCCATTTTTTTATACTTGTGACATTGCTGACCAAACACTAAGCATTTCTCTCTTTAAGATTCATGATTGGCACCACAATTGCTACAGTAAACAATAAAGCTAGATCTGGGTTTTGCTGATTCTTGCTTGTACTGCAGTGAGGGATACGTTCCTCTAACTGAACTAGTCTTAGAACTTGCTGGAAAACTACAAGGTTTCCTTGGTGAGCCAGCAGGAGCTGTGGCTGCCATGCGCTTAGGCTTGCTTCTGTTTGCCATGTGTTGCATGCTATCTACATTTGCTCTGAAGCCTGCTGAAACCATGCTCTTGTCACTTGCATACATACTTGTGTGTTTTTCTGTTACTTCATGGATCTGACAAATCTCAATAGCTCAATAGCTTTACTCAACATTAAATCACTATTATGAACCAAAATCTTTCTCACAGCAGCACTATTAATACCACACATGAGCCTGTCCTTATATTAACTCATCTTTTATGTCACCAAACCGACGCATTTTATCTTTCTTTCTCAGGTCAGTTATATAAGCTGCAAAGGTTTCCCCTGGTTTCTGATCTGTTGTGTGAAACAAATGCCTCTTTAATGTAATATTTGTCTGGGATTTACACATTTCTCTGAACTTGCACTTCAAACACTTAGGGTCTTCCCCTGATTCAGCCTGTACAACAATATGACAATTTTCACCTTCTCCCTCATATACTGCTGGTGCATACACAAATGAATGCTCTCTTTCTGTGGCCTCTGACCCAGCTAGGTTTAACAGAATGAATGAATGCCCTGGTGCATGCGTCTTTGAATAAACTGCTTGTATAAAAATATATTGCTCAAATATTCTCCAGTTCTCCGTGATATTCTGATCAAATACAAGTGGTAAGGCCTTTCAAAATCTGTCTGCCATCTTAACACATACCAGTGAAGGGTTTTGCAAATAAACACGGACACATACACATGTGCCGGAAATTTATACCAGTATCTGAAACTTTGCCCAATAGCACAATAAGCCTCTTTGTAACTGAACTTTGTGAAATAAGTCTCTCGGGCACTGTAATACTCTTGAAATTACTGTATTGCAAAAGTAATTTATCATCATTTTAAGAAGCATTTCAAATAACTGCGCAATGTGAATGAACTGGGGAAGAGAAGCTCAAAGTCAATAATGTTTCGAAGTAATTGCACTTTGCAAATAAACTGTACACAGCACAATGAAATCTCCCCAAAATGGCAGTACCTTTTGCTAGACAATTCTTTACGGTGCAAGAAGCACTCTGTAATGGCGGCACTTTGGGAATAGACAGACCCAGAACAGGAAACTTTTCAAAATGGCTATACCTTGACTGTACTTTACAAAATAGTTGCACTTTGCACACAAATAAACTCTTCAGAATACATACACATTAATAAGCATACACGGTAAGCACTTTTACACATTTTGAGATAGTTCCAATAACTGTAGTTATGCCCTTGATGCCATACGAAGTCATAGTTATGCCAAAACACAACACTTTGCCAAAAACATGCAGTCACCTTTGTTTATTTGCACTAAATATGCCGTTTTTGCCCTTATTACATTTGTTTTGCTTGTTTAATCTCTTTTCATGCCCATTGTACTTTTCTTGTGCTCGTTTTACACTAAACATGCCTGTTTTGCTTTAAACATGCTTGTTTTGCTTTTGTGATAATCATTTTGTCATATACCTTAATTTTAAACATTTCCCTCGGTTAATAAACCTTTTGTGCCTCCTGCTTGTTTAATAATGCAGTTTGTGCCCTTGTAATGCTCCCTTTTGCCTTTTTTTTTACAAAATAAGCAGTTTGTGCAAATTCTCATTACTTTTGATTCTTTTTTGGCTCTTTTTCATGTTCGTTTTTCTTAGTTTACCTTCACTGTCATCTCTGCACCTCATGGCTCTGAATATCATTCTCTGTGATCCCTGTTCTGACACCATGTCACTTTCCTGCTTTGGACACAATAAAGAGTTTTTGTGGGTTCTGTTCAAGCAGCTTTATTATATACAAACACATCACCATAGAAGTTTACTAACTCTTAACTTAAGTAACTTATATACAAACTAACTACTGCAATCATACATGCTCACTCTCTGGCTGCACTCTCAAACAGGAACTGGGAATAGCATGTGCCTGTTATTTATATGTGCATGTTCAGTCCTTGATATGCTTCTTAAAGACACAGCACATACATTCTGATCTACAATACTGTTCCTTCAGCAGGGTGGGATAAGAATATATGTCCACCCTTCAGGCTGGTGTCCGGTCCCCAGCGGCTGGAATAGCAAATCCTATTATTTCTGCTGAACAGCTCTGAAAAACTCTGAGTGATAAATGCTGATCTGGAAAACAACCACTGTCTATTGAATAACTGATACTACTGTACTACACTGAACAGCTGATGACAGCAACTGAACTTTGACTCAGCTTCTGCTATTTATAGCAGAATCTTTTCAAAGTCACAGAAAGCTGGTATGAGAATTCTACTCTCTCATTTCAGATACAGCTGCTGTGGAGATTCTATTCCTTTCAGCTCTGGCACACAATGACATCACTTTGGATCAGCTGACTGGCACAACCTGCATTCAGAATTCTTTTTAAAAGACATGTACATTTGGTCAGCCAGAAGAACATTGTTTGATTCAAATAGCTTACACATATCAAAGAAACAATCAAAAACATAAACTTAATTATAAAACTATAGCTAGTCATGCTGGCATTTATAACACAGGGTAAGTTATAATTATTCACAAGTATTTACAAAACTTCAGCCAGACATGCTAGCACAGATAACAGTATCTGATATCCTCACAATAGTATCATCCCTGTCAGTAGACAACCCCATCCCTCATCATGCTGTATAGACAACTTCCCAATGAAAAATGAAAATGTCATGGATCTAGGTTCTTGTGTTGATGACTCCCCTTTCTTTTGACCATCACATGACAGTTGCTGCCAGGAAATCCTTTTATTTAGCCCAGCCAATTACAAAAGGAATATCATGAAGGTTTAAAGAGGTAATCATTCCATTATGCTTATCATTGATTGTACCAATTATTGGGGTTTATCTCATTAAAATATCAAACAATTACAAAGTCCACAAAGGTGCCTATTGAAAAAGATTACTGGCTTAAAGTCTCAGAGCTACCAAGTTAACCTGGATGTTCTATCTTTTTATTCAGTGTCTTATGGATGTTTGAGGGGAGATCTCTGTCTTGCTTACTGCTCCATTAGAGACCTAATTGTCCTGGATCACCTGTTTCCCCACAACTCCAGTATCATCACCAGTACTAGAACCAGGGACCTAAATCTTCACCAATAGATAAATAAAATACACTACAGAGATAGGGTTGTAACCCACTTGCCTCACAAATCTTTGAAATAAATGTCCCTGCATCTTAAGCAGTGCAACTCACTATCTTCCTTTAAATATAAAGTAGATGACTGGATGGGTAACCACAAATTTACTCAGGTTTGATTGTTATGTCTCCCTGGAGAAAGGAGGTGTATGTCTTGAGGGAGCTGGCAAGGAGTGAATGATCATAAAACTCAGTTGCCTTGAAACTTTGAAATATCTATGAATCTGTGAGGGTCATGCCCCTTCACCTACTAGCAAAGAGATTTGTTTTACAGTGCCCCACTCTTTCTCAGTAAAACAATCAGTTAATTGTTTCTCTTTAAAATTTCTGACTGTAACCTGGAATTTGGTACTCCCCCTCTTTTACTTAAGTTTATTTTGTCTTGGTTCCACAATATGTATTGCTTTTTTTCTGCTTTTTCCTTGCTCCAGATGCTTTTCTTTATCAGAGCTCTTTACTGGGATTCTCTCACCTTTCAAAGGGCAGTTAGTGAAAATATCCTTTTTAAACATGGTGGTTTGCTAATTGAAATTAGAAATAACTGCTCTTGGGGGAGACCAGGTACCTAAAGGTCCAGAGATTCTTTGTTGGGCTTGTGGCAGTGACAACTGCATAGAATGGGGGAGAGGGGTCCTGGATTCAATTCCCAGACAAGTATCAATGTTTTTTTTCTACTCAGCTGTCCTTTTTAAAAATGGGGACTAACACCTCAGTTGCCAATCTGGAGGTACCATCCCAGCCTTCTGTACAACAATGAAAAGGTATTTTAACTATGATACTTCAGTAATGTCCCAGCCT
>NC_056748.1:849855901-849990901 GCF_019279795.1 Protopterus annectens | reverse complement strand
TAAGATCTGTCTTAGCCTTCACTTAAAGAACACTGTTCTATCTTGTCAGCCCATCTTCCTGGACATCATTCTCTCTTGAGGGACAATCTGTGTCTTATATGTCTTGAGCTCTGCACTCTGTTTCACAAAGTTATAAGGTCTTGGGTTCTTTATTCACTAATCCATCCTTTTCTGAAAAGATCTTTTTTACTGGCTAATGTACCATTTGTGTCAAAGGCTATGTCTGACTTTACTCACAGTCAAAATATTAAGCTACTTTCCTTTTACCTTCAATCGTCATAATTTGGGAAGGAATCTAGAATGATATGAACCCTCACAGAGTTATGGGTGTATTGCTCCAGAACCAAATTAATCAGAAAATCAGGCCAGCTGTGTTTCTTGGCTCAAAACTAGTTGGGCTCTGCCATCTCTAAGCAGAGAACTGCCAAATGGTTTTCAGGTTGACTAGTATCTTATTACAGCTCAACTGAAATGTCAACATTTGGTAAATTACAGCTGTATATGCTAGAAGTATGACTCCTAATAACCGAAGATGTGATCTTGTCTTCTCTTCACACATCTACCAGACAGCGCAAGCTGAATTTCCAGTACAAAGTATGTGTGGTTGGGGGAAGGGAGTGGTTGTGTGTTTTCACTGGCTGAATGTATGCTTACAGCCAAGAACTTGTTAGGGGCATTTGAATTACCAGTGGATATACTGTTGGACTGGAGACAGCCTGAGGGTGTTCATACTTGGTCTACTCATATTTCTTCTCAGTGGTGTTCTGCAACTCAGGCTTCCAAAGACTAGTGTTTACATTAAGGGTTGCACTTTCTATACCTAAGTGTATACTTCCATCTGTCAGCCATACTTCGCATATGTAGACTGCACTAAAGAGTACTGTTAAAGGAAAGTGTGCTGACAAAATGTCAGAACAGCTGACAAACATCAAAAGGTCATGTAAATCAAGAAGATAAAAAGGAAATCAGCCATCTATTGTTATGATGAATACTTCACATGATTTATTTCTTTGCTTTTGTTTAGATGAGCCTCCTTCACGTCTGTCATGTTCACCACTTCAGCATCTGCATAACTCATTTCTTCTTAGATGGGTGATTCGGATATTGGGCGTTCATATTCTCTTTCTGCTCACTATCTCCTTACAACTTCTTGCTCGTTTGATGCCAGCTAGTTGCATTTCTGTCACCCCAATCTCTAGAACCTACAACCCCTTAAAAATGTTCACATGCTGTCACTAACACTAGTCCTAGCACCACCTTTTTTTACTTGGACAACATCTAAAGAAACACAACCACCACCCACCCCATCTATCTGCATCCATCACCTTGCCACACTCTGCCAAACACCTACCCTCAGATGTTGTTACTAATGCCATTGATAGTACCATTCTTGTCTAGATGGACACAAAATACAGCATTAAGAAGAACAGATCTTTTTCCACCTCCAAGTACTGGTTAAACTGCCACCTACCTAGAACATGCCCATAATTCTCAGACACAACTCTTCAACATAATCACCATAATTCTATCTGTTTTACCAATGTTACTGATACCTGAGAGGAGGCTATACATTTCCTGACTCCATTTGTACTCCATCACTTCTCACTATGCCACCTCCCATATCTCCTAGAGCAGCTTCCTAACTTCCTTCAAGCCTTCACTACATCTCCTTCAAATCTCTACTAACCATATCCTCTAAATATGCTGCACTCAGCCCCTACAAAAATCTTCAGCACTAATGCACATCAGCCATCCATAAGGGAAATCATACATATAATCGAGCTTTAGTTATGCTGAACATTTTTTACACTGGCAGAAGTGATTGAAACTGGTTGCTTCTGCTGGTATTAAGTGTGTGTTTGATTGTGAACAGCAAGGTTTGGGGAATTTGCCCTTTCCTCACTGTCGAGCAATCTTGGAGTTGTTATATATAATTAACAGGCTATGCAGGGGGGCTTGCCCCCTAAAAAAAAAAAGTTAGTTTTTTTTTTTTTTTTGGTGTTTTAGGTTTTGATCTTTTGGAATCAATGTTTAGCCATTCCACATTTGTGTACTTCGATGTTTTGAGATACATCCTCCATAATATAGTCCCTAGTTTTACCATTCCCCCTTAGGCATAGTTTAAGCAACCCATACATTCTAATTACCCTTTCCATGTTAGCTTCATTCCTAATGCACCCCGTTTTTTGACTGTTTCAATCAATGCCCCTTAACTATTTTAATTATTTATGTATGTATTTACTTTGCTGATCAAATAGGTATGTAGGTCATAAGAACATTTTCAGTCATTACCCAGCAACATTGGTAATACTTAAAATGAGAACTACAAAAACTATCCAAGGAATATATACACAGAACAAAATAATTCTACATTTAACACTGAAAGGTGCACATGTAAATTGATGTGCAATAACAAATAGGTATTAAAGAAAATACTGCGGTGGTGGTGCTGCGGTAGCGTTGTCGTCTCACAGTTAGATGTTGCACGTTTGATTCTCAGTTAGAGCGTCTTCTGTGTGTCGACATGCGTGAATGGGCGTTCCTTTGTTGAAGGTTGTGTGTTAGGCCCGGCAAGCCAGCACATAAAAATCTACTGCCAATCATTAGCAGACCGGAGTTCCGCTGTGGCGACCCCTAACCGGGAAAAGCTGAAAGACAGTTTCTAAATTTTGGTAGACGTATTATCATACTAAAGTTCCTGGAATATGAATTCACCTTAATACACTCACAATCATGTTTTTAAATCAAGTTCTCTTATCAAGGCAATATATCTATCTATACTTGGCTGGGTCAGGTCAGTGCAGGATTGGAAGATAGAACTGTGTCTAACATCGAACTAAGATATTTATGTTATTGGATCTGATAAATTTTTCTATGGGGCTGGGCTCCTTCCACATCTGATAAATTTTTGAGTTGCCAAGGGTCACTACATACAGGGTTCTACATTTGGAGAGCCATTCTTGTGTTCTCAAAATGACAGAGGATGTTTTAGAAATATTGATAGCCCATGCTTTTTAGACAGGCAGAAATAGAAGAATCCTATTGAAGGCCCTTTTGGATAACTAAAATGGACACTTCAGCTTTGAGTAATATGATGTTATCAGCAAAGAAAGTGATGACTGAATGGGCTATACAAAAAAAAAAAGAGAGAGAGAGAGAGAGAAAGAGAGAGAGAGAAACAGAGTATGTCTTTAAGTACCTCTGGGACTCCTAATCTGAAAGTGCCTTCCTCAGACACATTACTTCCAGACCGAATTTTGAAAGTCCTACTGGTGACATACTCTTTGAGAGGGAAATAGATTTTGGACTAACAATGAGATACACATTGGTTTAAAAGTATAAGAAGTTTTATGCTTTAAATGCTCAACTTAAGTCTCTAAATGCCTCCCATGACGAATCCTTTCTTAGTAGCTGAAACATATATTAGTTGCAGTATAGATAGCAGTCAGTATATTTCTAAAGTCATGTTAGGCATCAGTAAGTTAAAGTTACTGATACTTATTCAGATAATCAGAGATTGGTTTTGAAATAATTATTTTGGTGATGTTACACAGAATAGATATAGGTTTAAGTCAGGTGCAGTGGGGGGGGTGAGGTGAGGGGTTGAAAAATAATAACAGTGATTAAACGAGTCTATATTATTTCACCAAATGGCCACATTGTTGAATGGCATTTAATAGGAAATGCCATTCATCGAACCCTCCCCCCAACACCTTTCTCTAATTATATATACCAACTCCGAGATTGCACTATAGTGGGGAAAGGTCAAATTTCCTGTTCCCCACTGTAATACAATCTCAGTAAGAATAGTTTGACAAACGGCATATGCAATGAAATGCCTTCGACAATGTGGCCGTTTAATGAAATAATAGGGTCTCGATTAAACTGGGGTGGAACAATACTGGCAAGTAAGTGAAGGATTACAGATAATGAACAAGAGATTTAGCTGAAGGCAGTGCAGCTGACTAAAGACATGAGGTGTGTATTCTGTAATGTTTCAGGTTAGTTTTGTTTTTGAGCGTCTCCGATATTCCTCTGAGAGTTTTATTAGTCATGGCTTGAAAGAAGAAAGCAAGGATAGAGATAGGGGTTGAAAATTAGGAGGGCTCTTTTTGTGAAATGATATGAGATGGGTTTGAGATGTTTTGTATTCTTCTGTTTGGAGACAACTGGGGGCTAATAGGCAAGCTAATGTATATTTTTGCATTCTTAGAAAGTTGAGGCATTCACTGGTGACACTGATTTGTTACTTTTTTTAAAAACAATTAATTTATTTATAATTTTCCAAAAATGTCCTGTTTGGGATGCCATAAGAGACTGTGTTGCTCTTTGTGGTAAAAATATTTTGCTTATTTCATCCAAAACTTACATTTTTTTTTTCTAAGAGGACTAAATAGCTCATGGATATCAGGATTATTAGTAGCTTGTTAAGGTTTCCGGCTTTGAATTGTATGCTTCGGAGGGGACTTAATAGGGTGAGACAGCCAAAAAAAATTCTGTCTTTTCAAACTTATTTTTGGTTAAAAGGTAGAGCTTATCCAAGATAGGCAGAATTATTGCATTAAATATTTGAAGAGCATGAGCTGGGTTAGTAGGTTGATAAAGCCAGACCAATCTCCATTATCTAAGTCCCAGAAGGCATCATTTTTAGAGTCAGGCTTTCTTCTAGACAACATGAAAAGAGGCAATACTCACAGTACTTTTGAAGAACAATGTGGCTTTAATGGGATAATGGTCACTAACAAAGTTGTGAAGGCACTTGACTTGAGTGATCCTGTGGGGATAACTGTTATGAACAGATGAAGCAGTGATCCATTATTCCTGGAGTGTTTTAGCTTAGTAGGTATGGTAATTGTTTCAGGCAAGTTAAATTCAGAAAAAAATGGGTAAGATGAGTTCTTTTTGGTATGAGCACATCAAAATTAAAGTCACCTATTATAATAAGATTAAAGCTATTGCCTTGTTTAAGGATGTCCTGAATAGAGGATTTATTTATTTTACTTATTTATTGACATTTGATTACCAGGAAAATCCTACTGGGTAGGAACCTATTTTCAGTGGAGGCAAGGCGAGAAAAGCTCCAAAGTATTACAAAAAATTTCACGAACAATAATTTTACAGTGTTTAAAAATAATACATAAAACAACTACATTTTAAATAATTATACCAAATTAGGCATAGTATAAAAACATTGGTTAAGAATAGATATAAGTTATTTGGCAATTATTTAACATTTAGAGAAATTTTAGCCAGTTTGTAGAGAAATTAAAGGTAAATTAGTATACTACAAACAGGAATTACAATATGGAGTGAGGGAAAAGCAGGCTTATGGTATATTTAGAGAGAAAACCCGGTGAGAAAAGCTGAGAGAAGTAAGGAAATAAGTGAGGAAGTGAGAGTATGGAGGTGTAAACTATGAATAGGTATTTGCTCCCATTTAGGGATATAGTTTATCCTGGTGTTGAGCAAAAAAAGAGTCAGCTTTTGGCTAGGAAGTCTTTCTGAATGGTTTTGAAGGATGGACGGATACAGGTAAGGAGTTCTAGCCCTTAGCAACATGGTATGAGTACAGACAATGCCCAGCAGATTTGTGGACGGACAGGAGTTTTTGGTCATTGGATCATAATGACCGACTAGGAACATGGTTGTGTAGAATGTTATTTAGTGCTGGACAAGCAGATGAATTCTGGATAATTTTATAGGTGGTAGGAAGCTATGTATTATGTTAGTTGATGGGGTAGCTCTAACCAAGTTAGGGTTTTTAGTGTTCTGAAAGCGGTATTTGCTGCAAATTTAGCAGCTTCGTTATAGCATTGTTCAAGTTTTGATTTATGTTATACTTGAAAGTTAATAAGGATGGCAGTGCTGTAAAGAAGTAGTGGCAAGTGTGGTTTTGGTTGCATCTGTGAGAAAGTTATTAGCTCTATAAAGCATCCCTGTTTTTTCATGTGTTTTTTCTTATGCGATTTTGTATATGCAGATTAACGTTTAGAATATCATCTATCACACCTAATAATTTGTTATGAGAAGTGAATTCAATGGTTGTGTTATCAAGGGAGAGAACTTCTTTTTTTTTTCCATTGGAGATGAATTTTGGGGAAAAGTGGTTGTATGGGTTTAAGTCATTGGGTTCAAATATTTTGTTTCTGGATGGAGATGGCATATACACTACAGCTACCAGCAATTTGATATGGAAAAGATTGGTTAAGGAGATTTAATATTCTCTTAGGAGAATCATCACCAGAGCTAGTGACTTTAGGAGAATCATCACAAGACCTAGTGATGTTAGGAGAATCATTACATGACATAGTGATGTTAGGAGAATTATCACCAGACATAGTGATGTTAGGAGAATTATCACCAGACATAATGTTGTTATTAACAAGTTTAGTGGCAACTCCAGAATACTTTTTGATAAGCAACATAGTATCTCCTCTGATTTTATATCTGGACATGCTGCTAAGAAAACTATTAAAAGTTATTATGTAAGAATGTTGAAGGGGAGACTTTGTCTTTTAGCCAGGTTTTGCTTCTTCATAGAATAACAGATTTATTTTTGATTACCAAGATTAAGTTGTTGTTGTGTCTTTCGGCTTTTTCCCGGTTAGGGGTCGCCACAGCCGAACTCCTGTCCGCTAATGATTGGTAGTTGATTTTTACATGCCGTGTTACCAACCCTGACGCACAACCTTCAACGAAGGTATGCCCATTCATGCATGTCTCCACGCAGAAGACGCTCTAGCTGAGAATCGATCCGGACAGTGTCTTACTGTGAAGTGACAACGCTACCGCAGCACATACCAAGATTAAGTATAGTCTAATTTATTACTTATATTCTGTGTATTTGTGTGACAGATCTTGTATCCTTTCTGGAGTCTAGCAGGAAAGCTGAGCAGGAAAATTTATTGAAGCTGAGGTTTGAAATGAAGTATAAGGACTAAAGGGATGTCCTGGTGAGACTTGGTCATGAAGATGTAGAGATGACTTAGGTATTACGTTAGGCCCATGATGGGTATTGATGTCCTAGCCTATACACAGTGTTAAAATGCCCAAGTTAATGAGTACAGCTTTTTTCTATTACAGTAATGGAGTAGAGCTGGTGAAAATGTCAATGTGCATTCTTTGTGGGAGAATATCTGTGGACTGGATTATGATTGGGCACCAGTTTAGGTAAGCGGATTCATCTGTAAACAATGAGTTGGTGTTAGATGCATATTAAATGACAGTTACATAAAGGGTAATGAAAAGAGATAGTGGAATAAAGGGGATTATTAACCAAAAACAGATGAGGCAAAGTGTTTGTAATTGTTTTGGACCTAGTGTGGTATTGTTGAAATTGTTCCCTCCCTAATCTAATGGTATTTGAAGATGTTGGAGTGACTAAGAGAGTTAAAAGAGAAGAGTGTTGATGTAGGTGTAGGCAGGTTAAGAGCTGATAAAAATGCCAAATCTCTTACCTTTGACCTAGGAAGTAATGGGCATCATGAGAATTGAAGATTCAAAGCTCTCTCCATTGGTTTCTTGAAAGTAAATATTCAGAGTGGTAAATTATTGTTTGAAAGTAAATGTTCAAGGTGGTAAATTAAGTGTTTGGAAATAGAGTAGCTCGGTAGCAAGTGGGAAGTGAAAGAGAAGAACAAGGACATACATATGGACTAGAGCAAAATATAGTCGTCTGACTCACTTTGACAAGACTAAGAGAATATATGTAGGTCACATCTCTCACTTTAAGAAAGAGAGACATATCTCTCAACCTCTTAAAGCAAGAATTCTGGACAAATTTAGAACTTGATCAGAGGTTAAGCTAACAAGAGAGATGTTGAGAATTGGGCTTAAATTATGACATTTATTAGAATCTAGAGGCTGTTTACATTCTAGCTGAGGGATTGAACTCATCTATGGATGGATACAAAACAGCTATCAACTGCTTGAATTGGAGAGCTTAATTTCTGTTTAGATGACTGGCTTCCATGTTATGACCATCCTTGCTAAAAGAAAAAGCCGTTCCTTTAACATGACACAGCAGTTACCACGTTCCATTTACTTGGAAACTACACAAAACTGTTAAGTTGCTTAATGTATTGTAACCCAGTCATGTGCAGCAAGTGGTCTGCCTCTCATTTTATTAAACAATATATATTGTCTCAATCTCTTAGGTATTTTGTAAACCTCATTAGGTACACATTAAACCCCATTTACGTAAGACACCTTCGTGCACATTAGGGCATAAAGATCCTGCCACTTTCTGTCACTTCAAATTCTCTATACCAACATGTCTTACTTCACAGCCACTTTATTATAATAGACTAGACTCACTAGTTTACCAGTAATGTGTAGACAGTTAAAAAATGCTATTTTATTAATCAAAAAGCCAAAATGCTAAGTTTATAAAGTTATAATTTGCATTCATGGGGCTTCACCTTGCATTTTTTTTCTGCTCTCTAAAACCCATCTGTACCCACTTTACTATTACTCCTTAAACTTGCACTAACTAAAGTAAATATTCTTAGTCATTGTCCCGAGAGACACATCCATGGAAACTAGCCCAAGCATTCTTCTATACCCCGTGAACACCCCACGCAGGGATGCCAAAAATTCTTCATATTTAAAAAAAATAATTTTCCAATAAATTCAACAAGTACAAATAGAAATCTTTGCCAAAAATCATCAGTAACTCAGACGCCCATTACCCTGCAATTGCTCCTCTAATCAAGGTTGTTTACCACCCCTGAAACCGTAAATTTCAACCTGTTTAATTATTTACTGTACAGTGAGACTGCATGCCAAAAGGTGTTTTAGTTTTCAACTAGTCTTTTGTTTCCCGTCTTCTGCCCAAACTACCAGAATACAGGAGAATAACACTAATGCATCTTGGATGTTCAATGACTAGTAATACACCAGAAAAATACTCTTTCTAGAAAAGGAATTAGTTCTTTTATTTCTTCAAAACAAGAGAGTACAGACCTGTATCTGTACAGAATTGTCCAAATGACTAGCCCATTATATCCCTTTTTGATATGACAAATACCATAAACCTCTTTAAGGCAGTGTTAAGAGTATATTTTTCTAGAACTACAGTTACTTCAACGGCATATTTTAGAACTGCATCTGTCCGAGACATTTTAGAAATGTATCTGCCTGAGATATTTTCAAGCTGTATTTGCCCAATATGTTTTAGAAATATATTTGTCCGATATACTTTAGAAATGTATCTTGTAACTGTCCACCTCCAAGAAGTAACCCAGTACTGCCTGTAATGCTACACCACACCTCTCAACTGCCCATATTTACACAGAATGTCCAGATTTTTGCCTCATATTTTTTACCTGTTCCTCACAAAAAATGTGGCTTTCTGGGAAATCAGAGAGGCTTGAATTCATTAAATAATGACAGACATTTGAATTTCAGAGTTTGTATCCTTTAAAAAATGCATGGTTACACAAACCTTTTACTTCTAGCAATGTTCGATGTTTATAAAAGCAATATTTGAATATTGTCCCTATTTTAGGGCCTTTGTCCACCCTTTATTTTTGGCTTTGTCCATATTTATTGTGCTAAGAGATTGAGAGGTTGTGCTACACTGATGTTATGATTTACTGTTACAGTGATCCTTCCATAAAAATAGTATATTTGTGTGAGACACTCATTATAACAGTAATTCTTCAATGAGAAGTCACTGAAGTAATAAATCTTTCCTCCCGCTTTCTGCCTTTATGGGTACTTCTTTATATAGTTATTAAACATTTACATATACAGGATACTAAAACATGTTATAGTTTTGTTTACTTATATGCCTTTATGAGAGCGTGTGGTATTTGTCGCCACAAACACAATTCATTCTGTAGAGGCATTAGCCTCAAGGAACTGAAGCACTCATGTTGAAACTTGATTTATATGGGACCCTCACTCCTCCTGTATCAGTACCTTCATAAGAACCAGAAAAACATTAGTCTTCATGAGAAATAAAAAAAATACAGCTTTGAATATCCAGCCCAGCTAACAGAACACTGAAGGTGAATAGTCCCAAATGTTAGGATTTACTGCTTTAATGACTTCTGCAGAGAAATCTGCTTTTTATGGAAATTTTATTACACAACTCTACTATTTCCTTTGATGACACCCCCCCCCCCCCCCCACCCTTGCTGACTGCCTTCACAGGAGTCTTGAAAATGTGCAGGCCTTGTTAACTCATTACATCCAAGTGGCGCCTCCAGGTGTATCTGCAGTTAACTCCTACTGATGCTTCTAGAAATTAAATATTGCTTCATATTTGCATCAATAATTCCAAAATCATGCTATCTACAAGGTTTTAAAATATTTCATTTTAAAGCTTACACAATACAATTATAAAATCAACTGCATTAATATTTTACCTCTATCTAGTGCAGGTAAATATTTAATGTTGTTTTTATGATATTAATTTATATAGACATAATTTTCACATTTTTCTAAATATCTCAACAACCAAGTAACACAGACAGAACTTCTTAGCCTCATATGAAAGCTCTCAGCTAAGTGAATAAAATGCTGCTGGCAGTATGTGTGTAACTTGAGTGATTGCTGATATATTGTGAGTTGTTTACAAAATATTACAAATGTAGTAGTCATTGTGTTTACTGTGACTTATAAAATTTGGTTTAAGACCTAGAACCTAAAGAATACTACTACTATAAAAATAGTTTGTACTGAAGAGTTTGCCATTTATACTACTTTCATAATCCGTATGGTTCAAGAGATATGAACACTTGTTTGAAATGTGAGGACATAATTTGATTCTGTGAAAAGGCTTAAGCTCTTCCCACTGGAAGTTAACAGTGCCAACGTCCTGAGTTCCATTGGAGTGAATGAGTTAAAACACATAACTTAATCTCATAGGTAAACTAATTAAAAATATGGAATGGCATGGACATCTGTTAAACACAGCTCCTTCTGGTGTTGTTGGAATTAAAGGGCATCTTGGTTTATTTTCATACATTCTGTCTTCTTAATGTGATTTGTGTAAAAGATGAAATATTCAGTAACAAAAAATCATGATATAAAAAAATGTTATAATCTTGAATTAAACAAACATTTGGTACATAGGGAACAGTTCAGCCAAAAGGCTGAAACTTCATATTCATTTTGTGTATTTATAGCTTGACATGCTCATTTTAAATGTACAGGAACTGACCATTTGGGGTTCATAGTTAAGCAGCGGTACCCTGTGCTGTTCCATAATGCATCCATGTCATATTAAATGACAGACAATCCCACTGGCTTACACTGTAGGATGACAACTGTTAGTACTCCTTAATCTGTAACAGCAGAACAATCACAGGTATGAGGACATATACATGTGGCACCTTTAAGCTTTAAGTTCAAAGTCCATAGCAAATGCGTGTAATAAAAGGGAATCTGTCTTTCTTATTTTTCCTGTAATATTTTAAAAACATGTAAAATACAGCATTAAAATAGTCATTTGGTAAAAACACAGTTGCCATAATGGTTAAGGTCTTTCATTTCCATGCAAAAGGTACAAGGTTCGATCCTCACCTTAGGGCAGTGCCTGTGTGGAATTTGTATGATCTCCCTATATCTCTGAGAGTTCCTCCCACCTCCCAAAAATATGCTGGGTGTTTCTACCTTAAATTTACCCAAGAATGGAGATGTGAGCAATAGCACAGAGTCTAAATGGTGTTTACAGGGAAGAGTTTTATAGAGCAACTACTTTGGGCATAAACTATAGTAGGCAGTATCCTCTGGATAGGAAAACACAGGTTCATAGGTAAGTACTAGGCTATCTGCCCAAGGGCATTTATAAGCCTAGCCAGAATGTGTTGGCTTTCGCCACCCCCTTAGATTAGTTCCCTGTGCATATATCCAGCAGAGCCATTAGTTCCCTGTGCCACTGTCCAGCAGAGCCACTGCAGTGATCCCTGGGGTAAAATTTTCTGTTTCCCATCCACCCGTCAAGGTTTCTCTTGAAGAGTGTTAGTGAGGGGCTCTGCCTGATGTATATTGGAATCCTGTTCCAAAGCATGGGGAGTCTCTGGGATAGGAATCTATCCCTCCAGCATGTCCTATTTATCGTTGTGGTGAGGTTTATATCTCTAGAGCGTGTGGCTCTCAGGGATTTGTTTTTTTTTTAAGTGGAGCATGTCCATCAATTCTGGGTTGGACATGGCCTTGTATGTCAGACAAAGATCACCTCTGAGTAAGCGATATGTAACCGAGTACAGCTGGATTTCTTGAGTCGGGCTGCATAGGGCATCTGTTTGAGGCCAGTAATCCTCTTGGTGAGGTACTTTTGTGGTCTTTCCAGCTGTTGCAGGTGTCTTGTAAGGCACATCCCAAATGGAGCGTTGTATTCTATGATGGGTCTAATGAGTGATGAGTAGAGAGGCACAATAACCTCTTTTGTTCTAGATGCAAACCCTTTTGTGATTAGGTGGGCCACATAGAAGGATTTTCTAACCACCTTGGCAATATGATTATCAAAGGAGAGATTACTATCTACTTGGGTCCCCAGATCCCTTATTACATTTTATGTATTTAGGGGGCTACCACCTATGTGGTAGTTCACGGGTACTTTGTTTTTTTCCAAAGGGGATGACTATGCACTTTTTTGGCATTTAGTTTGAGATCATGATTTTGACTCCAAGTATCCGTCTCAGTGAGACCCATCTGGATGGTGTCTGTATCAGCTGGAGAATCAATTATGGCCCCTAGTTTGTAGTAGTCTGCGAACTTGGTCAGCCATAGTCCTCCTATGCTTGCCTCTACCTCTGAGGAGTATATACCAAACAGGAGGGGTCCTAGGACTGACCCCTGGGGGATGCCACTTGTAACTAGTTTAGAGTCGGATGTAGAGCCTGCAACTCTCACCATGTGAGTTCTATCCATGAACCAGTTGGCAACCCATCTCGTGATGTAGGGGTTTATGTTCAAACTGGTGAACTTGTCTATAATACTAGAATGGGGAATGGTGTCGAAAGCCTTTGCGAGGACTTGGTAGGCTGTGTGGACCTCCTTTCCCTCGTCTAATGCCTTGGTAACCATCTCAAAAAGGTCCACCAGGTTTAGGAGGCATGATCTGCCCTTAACAAAGCCAAACTGGGTAGGGTCCAAGGTTTGGAGGTTCCCAATGTCTCTGTTAATGAGTTCCATGATGATGCATTCCATAGCCTTGCAGACCAGGCTAGTCAGACTTATAGGGCGATAGTTCCTGTCGTCCGTTGTGGCTCCATCTTTGTGGAGCGGGATAACTGTTGCTCTGCGCCACTCTGTGGGTATGTAGCCTGTAGAAAGGCTGAGTTTGAACAGTGTGTTTAGGTGAGAGGTTAGTTCATTTTGGAGCTCTTGTAAGACACAGCCTGGGACACCGTCTGGTCCCATTGAAGCTGTGTTTTTGGCTTTGGATAGGGCTGTTTTAACCTGTGTTTATTTATGGCAGTGATTGACGGGGCCCTACATTCTTCTGGTATGGTTATGGGCCCTTTAGGGGGTGAGAGGAGGGTGAAGTTTGCACTAAACCTGTCTGCCAGAATGTTGGCAATATCGGTCAGTTCAGTGTATTTTGTTCATAGGTTCATACTAGGCTATCTGCCCTGGGGCAATTATAAGCCTAGCCCGATTCTGTATGGCTTACGCCACCCCTTGATTTGAGTATACTGTGCCCTTTTTAAGGTTTAGTTTACTGTGCCTCTGTCTAATAGTGACATGGGAGTGATCCCTGGGACAAACCTACGATCCCCCATCCACCTATCGAGATTCTTCTTGAAGAGATTCAGTGAGGTGCTCTGCCTCACATGAACTGGAATTCTATTCTAGAGCGAAGGGAGCCTCTGGGTTATGAACCTGTCCCTCCAGCAAGTTCTATTTATTTCTGTGCTGAGGTTCAAGTCCCTCGAGCATGTGGCTCTAAGGGATTTAGATTTACTGAGGTGGAGCATGTCCATTAATTCTGGATTTGACATAGCTTTGTATGTCAGGCATAGATCGCCTCAAAGTAGGCGGTATGCAACTGAGTAGAGCTGGAGTTTTTTTAACCGAGCAGCATATGGCATCTGTTTGAGACCCTTGATCCTCTTGGTGAGATACTTTTGGAGTCTTTCTAATTGCTGCAGGTGTCGGGTAAGGTACATCCCAAAAGGGGCATTGTATTCTATGATGGGCCTGATGAGGGATGAATAAAGGGGCACGATTACATCTCTTGATCTAGATGTGAAACCCTTCGTGATGAGGTGGGCTATGTAGAAGGTCTTTCTAACCACTTTGGCAATGTGGTTTTCAAAGGAGAGATTGCTATCAACTTGGGTCCCCAGGTCCCTAATAACTTTCTCTGTACTTAATGGGGTTTCGCCTATGTGGTAATTTGTGGGCACATTGTTTTTGCCAAAGGGTATGACTATACATTTTTTGGCATTTAGCTTTAAACCATGGCGCTGGCACCAGTTATCTGTCTCTGTGAGACCTTTTTGAAGGATGTTTGTGTCAGCTGGAGAGTCAATTATGGCGCCCAGTTTACAGTCATCTGCGAACTTGGTGAGCCATAGTGCTCCCACGTTTGCCTGTACCTTGGAAAAGTATATACCGAACAAGAGTGGTCCCAGGACAGAACCCTGTGGGACACCACTTGTGACTGGTTTTGAGTCTGACATGGCTCCAGCAACTCTCACTCTGTGGGTTTTGTCTTTGAGCCAGTTTGCGACCCATCTTCTGACATAGGGGTTTATATTTAAGCTGGATAGCTTATCTATGATGCCTGAGTGAGGTATTGTGTCAAATGCCTTTGCAAGGTCCAGATAGGCTGTGTGGACTACCTTCCCTTCATCTATGGCTTTGGTGACTGTTTTGAAGAAGTCAACCAGGTTCAAAAGGCAGGATCTGCCCTTGACAAAGCCGAACTGGGTAGGATCTAGTGTCTGTAGGTCCCCAATGTCTTTGTTTATGAGCTCCATGATGATCCTCTCCATAGCCTTGCAGACTAAGTTAGTCAGGCTTATGGGGCGATAGTTTCCAGGGTCCATAGAGGCTCCACCTTTGTGGAGTGGGACCACTGTTGCTGTACGCCATTCTGTGGGCACATATCCTGTAGTGAGGCTGAGATTGTATAGCTGTTTTATTTGAGGGATTAGTTCCTCTTGGAGTTCATGTAGGACGCAACCTGGGACGCCATCTGGTCCCATGGAAAAAGTGTTTTTTGCTTTGGAGAGGGCAACCTTCACCTGAGCATCAGAGATATTTGGGAGGCAGCCCTCTGCCGGGATAGATACTTGCTCTTTTGGGGGGGGGGTGGAGAAGTTTGCACTGAACCTGTCTGCCAGGATATTGGCGATGTCTGTGGGTTCAGTGTATTTTTTGTCGTTTAGAATTAACTCAGAACAAGTCTGGGAGTTGCATCCCAGGTTCCTAACATAACTGAAAAAAGCCTTATGATTGCCTTTGGTGTCCTGTGCAATTTTTCTCTCGAAGCTGGCCTTGGAGGATTTTATGAGGGATCGTAATTTTTTGCTAGTACTGATCTGAGATGCCTTCCCTATTAGGGATTTTTCTCTATCATGTAGTAGCTTCCTCCTTCTGTTGCACTGTTTATTTATGGCAGGGGTCCACCAGACTGGAAGCCTGCCTTTGGATGACTGGGTCTTGGTTTTGTTTGGGATAGCATGATCCATGCATTCCTGGAGATGTCCGTAGAATGCGTTTATATAGGATTCTGCAGTTTGGGCCGTAGTTTCCACTGGCCCTGGGGCCTTGAAGGATTCCACTTCGGTTTGAGAAGTGAGAAGTTCGCTTTTGAGAAGTTTTTCACTGTGGTTTTCTGGGCTGGGGGTGGGGTCAGGATGTGGACATCCAGTGAAATTAATTTATGGTCTGATCTTACCAATGAGGGATATACTTCTGGTGTGGAGCATAGAGTCCCCATGTTGGTAATGATCAGGTCTAGTATGTTGTCCCCTCTTGTGGGAGTGGTGACTAGTTGTTCCATAGCATCTGAGTTTATAATTTCCAGGAACCTTTGGGCTAAGGTGCTGGGGCTTGAGTTGTGCTCCCAGTCAATGTTTGGGTAGTTGAAGTCACCCAATATAATGGTGTTCGGAGAGATCTTCATGTTCTCCAATGTTTTCAGGAAAGCCGAGTGGGATTCCTGACTTTGAGAGTGTGGTCTGTAGGATGCTATAAACTGAAAAGCAGTCTTGCCCAGTGTTAGTTGCACATGGATGATCTCTGATACTTTGTGCAATGCCACTAACCTGGAGGTGTGGATATCCTTGATAAATATGGAAACTCCCCCTCCTTTTGTGGTTCGGTCTGGGTTTTGGGGCCGAAAAGCATGATATCAGGTATAGCCTGGTAGTGCTGGGGTGCTCTCTGGAGCCTTGAACCAGGTTTCTGTCACTGCACAGATATCGATGTTTTCCATACTGAGGAGAGCTTCGAGTGCGTGCATCTTGAGGTTAAGACTTCTGGCATTAAGCAGCATTACCCTTAGTTTCTTGTTCCTTGTGCTGTCTATGGGGGTGGGTTTGACTTTTGAGCCTTGCCTAAAAAAGGCAAGGCTCTGCACTAACTCAGAGCAGATCTGAGAGTTTCCACTTAGGATCTTGACATAGCTAAAGAATGCTTTGTGGTTATCTTTGGAGTTATTGGCAATTTTTCTTTCGAAACTAGCCTTGGATGATTTAATGAGGGATAGTAGTTTCTTGCTGATACTGATCAGGGATGTCTTTCCTTCTTGGGATTTTACTCTTTTCTGTACTAGTTTCCTCCTTCTGTTGTATAACTTGTTTATGTCAGGGTTCCACCAGACTGGTTTCCTTTTCTTGGAGGAGTGAGTCTTGGTTTTACTTGGGATAGCACGATCCATGCATTCCTGCAGATTCTCATAGAGTGCTTTTGTAAAGGTTTCAGCAGCTTGGACAGCATTGTCCTTTAGCATGGGGGCTGTGAACCTTTCAACCTCGATCTTAAGTAACGTGAAGTTTGATTTTGAAAAGTTTTTCACGGCGGTTTCCTTGATTGGGGGTGGGGGCGGAATGTAGATATCTAGAGTGATTAGTCTATGGTTTGATCTAACCAGCGAGGGGTTGACCTCCGGTGTGGAACACCGGTTGCCCATGTTGATGATGACCAGGTCCAATTTGTTGTTCCCTCTGGTGGGGGTGTTGACCAGTTGATCCAGGGCATTCAAGTTTATAAATACTAGTAAATGTTGGGCAAGGGAGTTAGTACTTTTGTAATTCTCCCAGTTTATGTTTGGGTAATTGAAATCACCCAGTATTAGGGTATTTGGTAGGACCTTCATATTTCCCAGTGTCTCCAGAAATGCGGAATAGGGATCCTGGGCCATGGTGGGTGATCTGTAGCAAGCTACAATTTGGATTGCAGTTTTGCCCGTTGTTAGCTGCACATGGATGATCTCTGATGCATTGTGCTGTGCCACTAACCTGGAGGTGTGGGTATCCTTGACGAATATGGATACACCTCCGCCTTTTGTGTTTCAGTCCTGGTGCTGTGGCCAAAAGGTATGGTATGAGTTATAGCCTAGTAGTGCTGGGGTGCTCTCAGCAGCCTTAAACCAGGTTTCTGTTACTGCACAGATGTCGATGTTCTCCATACTGAGGAGTTCCTCGAGTGCATGCATTTTGAGGTTTAGACTTCTGGCATTGAGTAGCATTACCCTCAGTTTTTGGTTACTTGTGCTATTTATGGTGGTGGATTTGTCTTTTGAGCCTTGCCTAAAAAAGGCACTATGGGGGCAGTAACAGCCTTGGCCAGTATTCGAAAACCTAAGGGTGACAGGTGCAGGCCATCTCTTGCGAAGCAATGTGGCTTGTTGAGTAAGTCATCCCAGGTGGACAGATACTGGATCAAAGACTGCTTGCCATGTCTGAGCTAGCTACTCAATATTTAGGTAATTTGGTCAAACTGACTAATTTCACCAAAATGGGCATGGGTATTTGCTGTTGATAAGCATGTTAACGACCAGGCCTACACCAAGGGACCCTTGCTAACAGTGGATGGTGTCTATGTGCCTATATTGGCCAGTGTGTGCCCACCATGAAGCCCAGCAGCTCTGGTCAATAAGCTACTGGCTCTCTGGTGCCCAGTTGTTCAGCTTATGTTACCTGGGCAAGCTCTCTTGAATGAAAGGTGTAAAAACAATCAACCTACTAAACATGAAATAAGGATTACTACACTCAGTATAGGTTCACTGACAAAATTCTTGGAAGTAGATGACATGATGGTAAGAAGGAGGCTGGACATTCCCTGTATCCAGGAAACAAGATGGGTGGGCAGTGTATCAAAGTCATCTGTCTTGGGATCAGGTTCTACTATTCAGAAATGGTGTGGGAATTGTGCTCAGGGAGAGAGGTCAGAAGAAACTAAGGGATGTCATTAGAATTAGTGACAGACTAATGGCAATGAGACTTCAGTGTAAAGATAGGGCAGCCTTCATAATGTCAGCCTATGCTCCACTGCAGGGGCAAGATAATGAGGGCAATAGTGAAGTCAGGCAGAAGTTGTAGAGTCTGTTAGATAAATCAGGACAAGATGAGTTGATATTGATAATGGGGGATCTGAATGCACATATCAGGACAGACAGAACAGGATATGAGGACTGGCTGTATCCAAATGGATGGGTCAGCAGGAATAAAGAAAGAAAGGCCATTCTAGACTTCTATCTGGCTAATGGCTTGATGGTGGCCAACGCATGGTTCAGCAAGAGAGACAGTCACAAGATGACATACAAGAGTAGCCAAAGTGCAATGTGCAGATTGCCAGTGAGGTGCTCTGTTTGACATGACGTGGGAGTCTTTCCAAAGGCGTGGTAACTTCTGAGTGACAAAACTGTGTCTCAAGAAGGTTCTATTAATGTCACATACCAGGTTAAGGTCTTTAGAGTGAGTAACCCGTGTAACATTTAACTTGCAGATATGCAGCATTTCCAATAAAGCAGGGTCATAGACTGCCTTATATGCAAGGCAGAGATTGCCTCTGAGTAGTCCTTATGAAACAGAATAAAATGACAGTGATTTCAGATGATCCACATAGGACAGATGCTAAAGACCTTGAATTTTTCTTGTTAGGAACCTTTGTGGTTTCTCCGAGTGCTGCAGGTGCTTGGAAAGGTGCATACCAAAAGAGGCTTTGTATTGTTTGCCTGATGACGGAAGTGTACAGGGAGGTTATAACTTCTTCTTTTTTCTGGAGGCAATGCCCTTAATTATGAGAGAAGCAATATAGAATGCCCTTCTTACCACTGTGGAGACATGGTGATCAAAGGTAAGATTATCAACCTGTGTGCTAGGTCTCTCACCACTGATTGTGTACTTGGGGTGTTGCTGTTGATGTGATAGTTAGCAAGAACATTGCTGTTACTGAAAGAGATGATAATACATTTTTTGCATTGAGTTTAAGGCCATGACTTTGGCACCAGTCATTTGTTTGTGTAAGACATTCTTGTCCGATATTGATATCATTTGGAGATTCTATGACCGCTCCCAGTTTGCAGTCATCAGCAACTTTGTCAGCCACAGACATTTAGTTTTTGCTTGTACTTTTGAGAAATAGATTCCAAACAGTAGAGGTCCCATGACTAATCCCTGTGGAACACCACTGGTTATAGGTCTGCTTTTGGAGGTGGATTCCCTTGTTTTGACTGTATGGGTTCTATCAGTGAGCCAGTTAGTGACCCATCTAATGATATAAAGGTTGATACCTAGCTGAGTGAGTTTGACAATGATGCCTGAGTGGGGGATAGTGTCAAAAGCCTTGACTAAGTCTAGGTAGGCTGTATGCACAGATTTCCCATCATCCATGGCCTTGGTGACTGTCTCAAAGAAGTCCACCAGGATTAACAGGCATGAGCTCCCTTTGAAAAATCCAAACTGAGTAGGGTCAAGTGTTTGGAGATTACCTATATGTTTGTTGATAAGGTCCATGATGATTTGCTCCATAACCTACGGATAAGGCTAGTCAGGCTAATAGGTATATAGTTCCTGGAGTCAGTGAAAGCACCACCTTTGTGCAAGGGAATAATGGTGGCCATTTTCCATTCAGCTGCGACAAAGCTGATGCTTAGACTATGATTGAAAAGAATGCCCAATGGTGTTGCTAATTCTTGTTGGAGCTCATGTAGGATGCAGCCTGGGATATTATCAGGTCCCATAGATGCTGTGTTTTTGGCCTTAGACAGGGTGTTTACGACCTGTTCTTTAGAGATATAAGGTAGAGACAGGTGGTAGGGATGTCATGGGGCATGTGTGGCTGGGACAGGGGAGTGAAGTTTTCACAGAACCTGTCGGCCAACAGGTTAGCTCTGTCCATAGGCTCAGTATATGTGGTATCATTAACTATCAGTTCGGCACAAACCTGAACCTTTCCTTTTAAGTTATGGATGTAACTAAAGAATACCTTATGGTTGTCCTTAGTTGAGTAAGCTAATTTGGATTCATAGTTTGCTTTGTAGGACTTCACAAGAAATCTTATTTGCTTGTTTAACCTGAGGAGGGAGTGTTTCCAGTTTAGGCCGCACTCCCTCTTGCTCTTTGACACCAATTTCTTTCTCTTACTCTAAAGCCTGTAAATGGCAGTTGTCCACCAGGCAGGTTTGCTCTTCCTTGAGGAGCTTGTTTTGGTCCTGTCAGGTACAGCCGAGACAATGCCATTATACAGGTGTTTGTATAAAGTATTGGTGTAGAACTCGACATAACTGCCAGTTTTATCTGAGAGGGAAGGTGCAGTGAAGCTATTTATATATCCTGTAAGAGGTTATAATCTACTTCTGAGTAGTTCTTTGTTTATTTGCTGCTGGGGGGGGGGGTCAGGTGTGATAGTTACTTTGAATGAGACTGATTTGTGGTCAGATCACACCAGGGAAGATCTCACAGTGAGGGTGCTACAGTGGTCCCCCATATTGGTAAGCACCATATCCAGGATGTTGGCACCCCATGTGGGGATGACAGCCAGCTGGTCCAGGGCATTGGAGTTAATGGAGTTGAGGAAGCTTTGGGCAAGTGAGTTTGAGCACAGATAATTTACCCAGTCAATGGATGGGTAGTTAAAGTCACCCAAAGCCATGGTGTTTGGATGTATCTTGATAGACTCAACTAGGTCCAAAGAGGCAGAGTGGGTGATCTGCTTCATGGAGGAGGTCCTGTAGCTGGCAATGACTTGCATAGGTGTCCTACCAACAGTTAATTACACCTGAAGTATCTCCATGTAATCATACTATTTAACTAATCTGGAAGTGTATTTATCTTTAATTAATATTGATACACACCTCCTTTAGTTTTCACACCTTCAGTTTGTGGTCTGAATGTGTGGGAGGAGGTGTAACCCAGTATGGCTAGAGTGCTGTCTACAGCCTTGATCCAGGTCTCTGTGACTGCACAAATGTCTTGGTCTTCCAAGGTAAGGATTGGTTCCAGTGAGTGCAGTTTCATGTTAAGAGTCCTAGTGTTTAGCAGCATAACCTTTAGGTTGTTTTTAGATGGAGTTTTTAAATTGGGAATTCTGTCCTTGAGACACTGTCTAAAAAAGGCACTATGAGGGTGGCAAGAGCCTTAACCAGCAGCCAAAATCCCAGGGGTGACAGATGAAGACGATCTCTGGCAAAGCATCGTGGGCTGTAGATCATATCATCCCAGGCTGACAGATACTAGATCCTCTTAGAATGACACCAGAAACTTAGCCATTTACTGAAGTCAATCATTTTCTATTTGTATTGAGGCACCATCCTAGGTTAAGGTAAAATGCTGCTTAAGCCTAGGGACATATCTGCCTGAGACACATAGTCTGAGAGCTCAGTCATGTCTCTCTTCATATAGTCCAGAGAGGTACATCTCAAGTCATTCACACCAACATGAAGTATGACAGTCATAGTCCATGTTGGTGTGAAGAAAAAATGGTTGGCATTAAAGAAAAATGGTAGCGCCTCAAAACAGCATGTGTGTGGACTATATAATGCATATGCAGCTGAGCCAGGTATGTAAATAAGGTACATAAGGAAAGCTGGTGGGGGAATGAAGAAGTTCATGGAATTATCAAAACAAAGGAGTGCAGGAAAAAGCAGAAAATAGAAAAGACAGACCAGGCTAAGAAGTAATACTGGTTGGCTAACAAAGTGATGAAGAGAGCAGTTGAAATAGCAAAAAACTAGGGCATTACAGGCACTCAATCAGCTTCTAGAAAATTACTCATTAAATGGCAAAAAGAAACTCCATCAGGTTGCAAGACAAAGTCAGAAAGATAAACAAGGTAGTTATCAGGCATCCTTCATAACAGATGCCAGCAACAACCTGCTAACCAATCAACAGGACATCAGAGGCAGATGGAAGCAGTACTTCCAGCAGCTTCTGACTGAAGACATCCCCACAGAAGCTGTACTGCCCCAGACACAGCCTATAATGAAATAAGAATAGGAGCCTATCCTAGAAGAAGTAAGAACAGCACTAAGGAAAATGAAGTCAGAGAAAACAGCAGGCTAAACTGAGGTCACAGCAAATATGATCAAGACGTTCTGTGTGTTAAGGAAAAGATGGCTCCTGAGGGTACACATAGCAGTATGGAGAGAAAGGAGTAACCCAGATGTCTGGAGAATAAGCATACTAGTGCCAATGCTAGAACAAAGGGGACATTCATGACTGTGGGCAGTAAAGAAGCTCCAACTTCCTGTCACACTGCATGAACATTCTGGAGTGAATGATTAATAAATGAATATGCAGAGTGGTAGAAAGTACGATGGGAGATGAACAGTTCGGATTCAGACTAAGATGCAGCACAACCGCTCTGATGTTTGCAGTGAGATAGATAGTTAAGAAGCTAGAGATGAGGAAAGAGCCCAAATGGTCATTTCTAGACTTGGAAAATGCATATGACAAAGTCCCAAGAAAGCTGATTTGAGCACTCCTCCAATGATTCAATGTCTCAGAAACACTGCTAGAGTTAGTGCAGGGTATGTACTAGGACCCAGTGATACAAGTATGAACAGTGCTCAGTCTGACAGAAGGGTTTCCAGTGGGAGTGGGTGTACATCAGGGTACAGTTTTGATGCCACTGCTGTTCATATTGGTAATGGACTATATTAGCAAACGTCAGAGCAGACAGATCAACAAAGCTGTTGTTTGCATATGATGTGGCATTACAGGCAGACTCTGAGCAAAAACTTTAGAAAATGATAGGAGAATGGAATGCAAAACTAAAGGTACACAGGATGAAAGTGAGTACAGTTAAGACAGATGTAATGGCAACAAGTGGGGGAAATCAGAAGAAGCTGAAAACTGAGATAGAAGAGAAAAAGTAGTGGAACAGGTTAACAGCTTCAAGGATTCAGGATGGGTGGTTGTGGAAAGGGAAGTCTGAATGAGGAGGTCGAAGCTAGAATCAGAGAGGCTGTAGCCAACTGGTGCAGAATGATAGGGTAGTGTGTGACAGAAGAATGCCAAAAGAAGCTGAAAAGTAAGGAGCACAAAGCAGTGGGCAGTGAAGGCAGAGCACTTGAAGCTAGTGGTGATGGAGATGAAGTGCCTAAGATGGATGGTAGGATGCACAGTGTGTGACAGATGACAAAACGAGAAACTCAGAGCAGAAGCACAAGTAGCACCAATTGCAGAGAAAGTCAATGCAAACAGATTATGGTGGTTTGGACATGTGCAAGAAAGCAGAAGAGCTTCAACGGTCAGGTATGACTATTGAAGAAGGTAGGAAAGTGGCACTAAATCAAGAGAGAGATGACAGCAGTTGACATGACACCCTAATCCTATGTAGAAAATGGGAAAAAGTGCTTTGATGATGATGATGATGATGAAATGGTCACCTTGTAACACATGGCTGTGCTTATTTAATCCAAAACATTTGTCATGGGTCCAGAACAACCAACAAGTGCTGATCATCTCTGACTCAAGTTTTTCCTAATGCCATGTTAAATGTTTTAAAAACCACATGAAATACAACTCTAAAATGTGTTTGGATTGAATTACGACATATCTTACGCACTTATGCACTTCAAGACATTAAAATAAAACTGTTTCTAGCATTTTGTCATGAATTTCATATATACCAGAAAACGTTATGCTCTAATTTTTTTTTGTATGGCTGCATCTCTGTTGGGATTATTCATTAAGGTATTACTTGTGCATATCTGATACCTCACTTTACTAATGTAAACTTCAAACTGCCTGCTTAGGGAGTGTTAACCATTAACTGTGTTGCTGATATTCCACTTAGCATAATGAAATTTTCTTCTGCCATGTTGTGCACAAACTATAACATGTAATGCATGTTAAAGTGATTCAGCATGTTACTTGTATGAGCTTAATACCTCATGTTACACTTCACCTGTAGTGAGGACTAAACTATATTATTTACATTTTAGATCAGAATAAAGTAGGTTCATAGGTTTGATGACATACTGGCTTTCAAGAAGGTGGATTGTCACAAACTCATGTTAGCATTTTCTGCTGCCGCTCTCTTATCTAAGCATCTAAGTTTATAAAGATTTTTTAAAGAAATTAATGATTGGCTTCTTCTGATTGTAAGTGGAAGCTTATGTCATAATCTTGGAAAGTATCATGTAATCCATCTGTCACATTTTTTAGGTTATGAATACTTATTTTTAGAACTGGGTTTGTCATTGTTCCCTAAATTGCATCTAAGCATATATTTTCAGATAGACTTGTATCAGATATTGCTTTATTGACCAGGCAGAGGTTACCTGTAAATAACGTATGACAAGTATAATATAATGGCAATTCTTCTTCTTCTTTTGGCTTTTCCCGGTTAGGGGTCGCCACAGTGGATCATCTGTCTGCTCATGATTGGCAGTGGAGTTTTACAGTGTCGAGTTGCCAGCCCAGCGCCCAACCTTCCACCGAAGGCACACACACGCACACACCTAGGGCCAATTTAGAGTATCCAATCCACCTACTGCATGTCTCTGGGATGTGGGAGGAAACCCACACAACCACAGGGAGGACATGCAGACTCCACACAGAAGGCACCCCAGCCAGGAATTGAATCACAGAACCTCTTGCTGTGAGGCGGCATTGCTAACCATTGCACCACCGTAAGCATAATATAATGGCAGTTCCTGATTTTTTTTAATATTTTTATTTTTCCCAAACTTATCATTTTTTTATTAAAGAACTACACTTTTTTCTATCTGTGGCTTCTATGAAGGTTACCGGATAAATTCAATAGTATGTCAAATCAGTGAGTTATAACGTAACACACTGATCTCCTTAGAGTGTCTAGATATGTCTGTTCATATTAGATGAGCTACATATTGTACTTTTCCTACTTTAATAGATGTAACCTGCTCAACATTTAAGTTGTTTTATACCATTCTCCCATGATATGTAATTATGTGCCATTTTTTCTGGATTTGACCATTAATTTTCAGTCATACTTTATATCCTGTTACAAGTGTCATTGTGCTATGTTCATTGCCATTAAAGGTGAGGTCTTGACTCTATTGCACCAGGTATATATTTTTTGTAGACTAGTTGTAGAACATTGAAATCCTTCACAGTAGTAACTATTTTGAGGTTATCAGTATACTTGGTTATCCAGAGGTCATTTCTCACTTTTGTACCTAAGAAAATTAATCTGAAAAGAAACAGACCCTCTATAGAGTCTGTGGACATCATTGGTAACTGGTATGGGCAGGTAACTCCCAGCCTGATTTGTTGTTTAACCACTGTTTTTGTTTTGGGGACTACATATGGAGTTACATTCTATGCTTTCATTTGCCAATTATTTCCTAATGTGGAATAATGATCAATACCTTAACAAGATCAGCATAAAGAAGTTAATTCAAACTGCAAAATGTCTGCTTAGCAAATCCATACTGTTCTATATCTAACAAGAGCTGGTCCTAAGTATCATTTTATGGAAGCCCCATTGTCACTCTTGACATGATTTTACATAGAGTACTTGTCATGATAACAGGTTTACAGTTGTATGTTCTGATGTGATTCCCCCACATTATGAACTGATATCAGGGATGTGCACGCATCCATATATTTCCTTAATATGATTTATAGGGGACTATTTAGATGTTCCTTGATTCTGCACGGAGAGCTACAGGGTATGTCATCTGCTTCCTTGCAGCTGGAGTTTTTAATTTTATTTGTGGCAACATTTATATGAAATGCCTCCCCTTGACTAACATTATGATATGTTTTTGTTTACTGCAAAGTTTGCCTTAAAGTATTATGCAAGTATGTTCACAATGACCTGTAAATGGGTAATCATTTAATTGATTGCTGATAACATTCCATATTGAAACATTTTTATCTTGATTTTTTGTTACAGTAAAGCATGCCTTGTTACTGATTTCATCATCTAAGATAAAGCTGAGTTTATAATTAGAACTGAACAGTCTGGAAAGATAAAAAAGTTTTTGTATTTTAAATCTAAATTTATTTTATGACTAATTTCTCTTATCCAAGTAGCACCTCTTTTTTCTGTTGTATATCTTATTATTAAGAGTTTTTTAATTTACTTGTATTTGTCTTACCAATATGTGTTCAAAACAGGCACATTATTTGCTATTAATTAATACTTACTAATTATCGATAATGCTATTTAAATATAAATGAAGCAGGAGCATTGCTGTCCACTGATCCCACTTTATGCATCACTTTATTCATTAGAAACTTCAGGCACTAAAACATATTATTTGTGTATTCTTTGGTTCTCCTCCCTTGCTGGTCTTCATCTACATTGCCCATTCATTCTCAAGGCAAAAGAGTGCAGGACACTCATTGCATTTACAATGGTGAAAGACGCTAGCTTTCCTTTTTCATGACCTTTACTTTCCCCATTTCTCCTGGGGTTGTCACTTAGTAGTAACCCACATGTTTTCCTATAGCCCTATCACACAGCACCCCTTTATGGCCCCTTTTCTTGCTTGCATGACTCTTAACAAGCCCACTTCTGCAGTCATCGCAAAGGATGCTATCTCAATACTTATCAACAATAAATTGTCTCAGATAAAAGCAAGTCACTGATCCCCAATTATTCCTTTCCTAGCCTGTACCTCTGACACTTCAGAGTGCTATTTGAACTCAAATCACTAGAACATGGGTAGTGTCTCTGTTTATTACAGTCAATTGAAATTCAAACTATTTAATTTGTTTGCATATTCTGATGCAGACATTATTCCCTTTGCACCACTACATACGTGATAACTGTATCAGTCTGATTACAACACAAGCTTATATACCCTAAATACATTCTTTGCAGAGTACACAAGGAAAAAGGGATGAGTGGGGTTACTGGGAGGAGGGTCACTGCATTTTAACATTCCTTTGACTCAGTCACAACTAATGTTCTTCCTGTCAAGAATTCTTTTTTTCATTTATTCAGTTATTAATTTGCGATTTGATGACCAGGTAATTAGGGTAGGCAGTTGACATTTGCAGCCATGACCTGGTCTGATAGGAACAAGTCAAATATAGAAAAGCCCCTCATTAGTAATCCAAATAAGGAATTAAATTCCACAAGATAAGCAGTAACAAAAACAAGCATAAGATAATGCATATTTAACTACAATATAGATTAATAACAGCAATAGTACTACATCGGCCTACTTTGTACCTTTTTTATTTAACATCCCTTACATTCCATCATTCCCATCACATTAGGCAAATCATACGAATGATGGTGGATACTGTGTAATAAATATCTCTGCATTATTATTCCTGGTCCATTTTTCTTGTCAACATTATTTTTTTTCTTTAACCCTCCATTGTTCGTTCACAGTTTTCACCATCTACTACTATAACGTGATGCTGCTTCCTTGCACACCTTCTCTTCATGTCTGCCCTCTCATTATTTCCTGCTTTTTTCGATTTACCTTCATTGGTCCCACCATATACTTAATTGCTTTAGTTTATTGTATCCTTCTAGTACTCTTATTCCTGTCCCTCATGTTTATTTCATATAGTCTTTTTCTCCATATCTTTATTCAGAAGGTTTGACATTTATTGTGAATGGATGTACAGTGGATATAAAAAGTGTACACACCCCTGTTAAAATGCCAGGTTTTTTGTGATATAAAAAATGAGACCACAATAAATAATTTCAAAACTTTTCCCACCTTTAATGTGACCTATAACCTGTACAATTCAATTGAAAAACAAACAAATCTGATCGGAGAAACATTATAAAAATTAAAAAATGTACAATAAGCTGGTTGCATAAGTGTGCACACCCTTAAACTAATACTTTGTTGAAGCACCTTTTGATTTAATTACAGCATTCAGTCTTCTTGAGTAGGAGTCTATCAACACGGCACATCTTGACTTGGCAATATTTGCCCACTTTTCCTTGCAAAAACACTCCATATTTGTCAGATTGCAGGGGCATCTCTTGTGCACAGCCCTCTTCAGGTCACCCCACAGATTTTCGTTTGGATTTAGGTCTGGACTCTGGCTAGGTCATTCCAAAATTTTGTTGATTTGGATGTATGCTTGGGGTCATTGTCATGTTGAAAGGTGAAATTCCTCTTCATCTTCATCTTTCTAGCAGATGCCTGAAGGTTTTGGGCCAAATGTGACTGGTATTTGGAACTGTTCATAATTCCCTCCACCTTGACTAAAGCACCAGTTCCATCTGAAGAAAAGCAACCCCAAAGCATGATACTGCCACCAGCATGCTTCACCGTGGGGATGGTGTTCTTTTCTGGTGATGCGAAGTGTTGTTTTTGCGGCAAATGTACCTTTTGGAATTGTGGACAAAAAGTTCAACCTTGGTCTCATCAGAGCATAACACATTTTCCCACATGCTTTTGGTAGACTTGATGTATTGTTTTGCAAATTTAAGCCAGGCCTGGATGTTTTTCTGTGGAAGAAAAAGCTTCCATCTTGCAACACTACCCCATAGCCCATACATAAGGAGAATACGGGAGATTGTTGTCACATGTAGTACTTGCCAGAAATTCCTGCTGCTCCTTCAGTATTGCTGTAGGACTCATGGCAGCCTCCCTGACCAGTTTTCATCTTGTCTTTTCATCAATTTTGGAGGGACGTCTAGTTCTTTGCAACATCACTGTTACATATTTTCTCCACTTTTTGATGACTGTCTTCACTATGTTCTGTGGTATATCCAATGCTGTGGAAAATTTTTTGTACCCTTCTCCTGACTGATACCTTTCAACAATGAGATAACTTTAATGCTTTGTAAGCTTTCTACAAACCATGGCTTTTGCTATAGCAGGTAACTGAGTAAATGCCAGAAAAATCCTACTAGGACAGTTGAACTTTATTTGGGGTTAATCAGAGTCACTTTAATTGATGGCAGGACTGAATGCTGAAATTAAATCAAAAGGTGCCTCAACAAAGTATTAGTTTAAGGTTGTGCACACTTATGCAACCAGCTTATTGTACATTTTTTATTTTTTATATCTTTCCCCCTAACAAATTTACTTGTTTTTCAAATGAATTGTGCAGGTTATAGGTCATATTAAATGTGGGAAAAGTTTTGAAATGATTTATTGTGGTCTAATTTTTTTATTTCACAAAAACCTGGCATTCTAACAGGGGTGTATAAACTTTTTATATCCACTGTATGCACTTCCTCAAAATGCCTTAAAAGCAAACCTCACACAATCAAACTCAAAGGTTCAACTTAAAAAACTTAAAAATAAAATCCACATTGTTTTTTTGTGTGAGGGGGATGGGAAAGCCTTTTTGCACCCCTCAAATAGAAGGCTGTGTCCCCACATTCCCTGCTAATTATATTTACCAACTCCCTGATTCATACTGTTCTGTGATCTCACCATAAAATGCCAGTATGCACTTGTTAAGCAGTTGATTTTAAATATTTCTAATATTTCTTGGAGGATGCCAGAGAGAGAGGGAGAGAGTTCATCATGCCACAGAGTGGAAGTGTTTAGGAACTTATTGGAGATTTGTCAATAGGTTGGGCAAATGGAGAACATAGGCCTGGCTAGTTTATTTTAGGCACATTCAAACTTCAAAAATGAGTGAGTATGAGCACTGAAGAACAAGCTGAAGGAGTGAAATAAGACATGTAGACATGATTCATAGAGGCACAACAGAGACAAATGAGCTTCTAGTTAGATAAGGTGATATTTTCAGAGAATGCTTAAGCATCACACCTAGAGTTTTTTATGATATTAACATTGGAAATGTATGTGTTTGAGGAGAAAAAATATTGAAATTAGTATGATCAGCTGGTATTTTTTATCGGCAAAGTGAGGAGCATACAGTTCATTTTAATGGCGTTGAGGTGAAGACATGAATTAGTAAGTGACTTTTCTTTGATTACTAAATGCTTATTGAAGATATTATTGGTCATAGGGATGGAGGTACCTGGAGAAGTAGGGTAATATCATCAGTGTACTGTATAATAGAGGCAGGGAGCAGTGCTGATTCACATTGCTTATGAAGACTGAGGGGATACCAAGGGCAAAAGAAATATGTCTGGACAAATATTTTAAATGAACTACCTGAATTCTATGTGATGAATAACTCCGGAACCATGATACAGACAGAGTACAAACAACAGTTTCAAGTCTTTGATAAAGAAGAAGTGGAAGGTTTATAGTGTTCAAAATGTTTAGCTGGTCTTAAAATAAGACTGCAGAAATATTTCCAATGTTAAGTTGGATAAAGGCACATGTAATGCTAGAAGGGCATTACCAGTTCCCCATTAAAACCAACAATAATGGCATAATGGTATGAGCTGAATCAATGTTTTGAAAATTCACCAAGGGCATTCATTGTCTAATGATGTCTTTCTAAATAACTTTGGAAAACACAAAAAAGGAACCAATTGGTGAATTGCTGTTTAAATTCTAAAGATATCAATCCTTTAAGAAAGGGGGTAACAATTGTCTCCCTAGCAGTACAACATTCAGTTAAACATCATTTAGTAAATAAAGTTATCGGCTTAAGGACTGAAAAAGCAGCTTAATGTAGAAGAGAAAAGAGAATGCTGTCTGCTGCAAGAGAGCAAGGTAAGCTGACTAACTTAAGTGCAGCTAGTCTCATGGAATTTAAATGTGGAATACGAGGATGTGATTGCTGTTCATGGAGTACTATTGGCAGGAGTACACTGACAGTGAATGAGATAGATGTCTTTAAATTACTATTCTAGAAATATCTACAAAATACATTGGCAAGATTTTAGCTAGGATGTCCATGTAGGGTGCGAGGAGACAGTGATTCCCCCTTATGATATACTGGTTCTGGTTGTTCTCTATGGGTTAGAATGTGAAGAAACTAGTCTAGTTTAACTTTGGATACTGCAGCTTTAGTCAAATTATGTTTCATGGGAGAGCATGTAACTAAGTTATTCAAACACAGTAGCTTTAAAACACAGTTTCAGTGGTGCAACAGGTAGCATGCCTTTTATGCTACATGATATTGAATTTATCTTGTTTTGCTGATGGTATATGTGTATTATTCTACATGTCATATGTGTATTAATGTTTGTATTAATCTATGCATTTACTGTATAATGTAATATAATGTCAGATTTCTCCTATCTCTCCATATAATTTTATATAAATATATATATATATAGATATATATATATATATATATATATATATATATATATATCTTCTGTTCTTATATTTGTGATGCTTTTCTCCTCAGGCCTTGGCTGAATACAGATACAATTATCTGGTTGAACTTTCATGGTAAACAAATGTCATTAAATAAAGAAAGATGAAGGATTTTTCCTACAACATTTGATTGGATTGCAGTGTAGCATAAAGGGGGTTTTGCACTCCTGAATATTCCATCCTTTGGATGAAACATTAATCCAATGTTCCATCTGCTTGAATTAGTGGTATCTCGGGTAGGTGGAAAAGATTCCACTGCATATATCAAAAAAAGTAGGTGTCCTTTATTTAGCACAATGTACAAAATGTTATTTACATATTTACACACACATATACACACATTTCTTTTTTTGTTACAATTTGTCATTTTTCTTATAATATACTCACTGCTATTTTTCTACAATTGGCCCCCACTCCTTCTTCCACAATCATAATCTGATTTTTTGCAATATATCTGCCAAAATCCAATTCCCATTAAACAAAATTTCATTCAGTCTTTCATTCAAACCAGAGCCAACCAGCTTCACAGTGTAACAGAAAGAAAACAGATATCCAAAGAACAAAAGTTATCCTGTATCCTCACCAGGGAATTCACTTTATTGAAGCTTTGTCTGAGTGCTTTCGCCTTAAAAAACAAGACTTTTTCAGAAAAAAAAAACAAAGCTCTAAGGCACACTCCATTTTAAATATTAGAAAATTATATGATGAAAGTCAGGTGATAAAAAACATTACATGATAAAAGGTCATGATATATGTAAACACTAATTTATACTGTGAATAACAGTTTTTAAGTTTTCTTGTGCAGTGGGGGATCAAAAATGGAATCACTTGCCAAGTTTATTGATTTTAAATAAAATAAAACACACATATTGAAAGATTCCTGTCAATTTTTACATAAATTCAAGAAAGTGGACTTCTCTGTGGATAGCATATTGGTGACTATTGATATCAAAGACCTTTCATGTCATATCAAATGACCTAGGTTTAAGGTGGTTCAGGGAGGCTCTATGGAGGATGCTTCATGTTCAGCCAAGAACATTAACCTTTTAGAAGAAACAATGCATACTGTGTTAAACAACAAATTTATTACCTTTGAGGGTGAATTTTATCACCAGATTAGTGGGGTAGCTATGGGAGCAGCATGTGCCCCTATACATTATAATTTAGTCTTGCAGTACTGAAAAACCAATTGAGCTTTTTCTAGCTCCTACAGGAGCCATTGCAAAGCTTACTTCAGGTACCTAGATAATATATATTTTTGACAAGGTACTAAAGAGGTGCTATATCAGTTTGTGCAGTTTCTGGAACATACTACTCCCTTACAGCTTTGCATCTAATGGTATATCTTACATACCTTACCTAGTGGCTATATATGAATTTTCCTCTATGCTACTATTCCTTGAATGTCTGCCACAAAGACACGTTTTCAAATTCTTATTTGCACTATAGGAGCTGCCACCCTCTTACAAAAAAAAAGAAAATGAAAACTTGATAAAAGGCCAAATGGTTCTTCTTTTCAGATCAATATCTGAAAATGACACATTTTGCACTAGGATGATCAACTTAAATGATATATTTAGGACAGGGGTTACTCTGATGGTCTCTTTGCTGACACCACGGCACAGAGATTTGTTCCCATTCTCAAAATAGTGATGAAGTTGGGGTACTAAACCCTCATAATCTACCAATTTTGAGAGATTTATGATTTAACTTACAGCAACAATGTGTATGACATCAAAAATAATGCTAACTGGAAAATTATTTATCATTTTGAGCACACTAGAGCAATATCAAAATTGTAATGGAATTTAAGACTGAGAACTGCTTAAAAACTGACAAAGACCAGGATAGGACTAAGAAATCTGGTCACTGCAATATAGTTTTATTAATGTCAGTGGGTGCAGTGAAATATTTAAGCATCACAATTAACATCTGGATATGTCAGGACAGATTGTGATACTAGAGAAGTTGTAGAGTTAGCTAACTGCACATCTTGTGATGCATTCCACATTGGCAAACCTGAGTACAGCATAAGGGAAAGAATGTATGAGCATGTTTACAACATCGGAAAAGGTTCAACTAATAATGCATTAAGTAAACATGCTGGTTGCTGAAAGATATTTTCTAAGTTCATTTTTATGGTGCTGGAAAAATTAACATGACTTCAGGCAGATGAAGTTGGGGAAACCTTTTTGGAGTATTGTTCATAGGTTCATAGGTTCATAGGTTCATACTAGGCTATCTGCCCGAGGGCATTTACAAGCCTAGCTCCATGGGTGGTGGCTTTAGGCCACCCTTTAGTATGGGAACTATACCCATTATTTTCTGTGCCTGTGTCGAGCAGTGACACTGAGGACAATAGGTATATCTATCTCTGCGATCTCCATCCATCAAGATTTCTTGAACAAGAACAAGGCCAGCGAGTGCTCTGCCTCACATGATTTTTGGTTACAGCATAGGAGTCTTTTGGGTGATGAATCTATCCCTCCAGCACGCCCTATTTAATAGCCCGTCCAAGGTATCAAAGGTTCTCCCTTGCATGGATGGGATCCTGATCTTTTGGATTGAAAGCATATTCATCAAATCTGGGTTTGACATGGTGTTTGTATGTTGAAGAAAGGTCACCTCTGTCTGAGCAAGGTGTGGCTGAATAGAGCTGGAGTTCTCTTTCAATTAGGGCAGCATAGGACAGATTTTTAGACCCTTTATCCTTTTGGTGAGGAACTTTGTTAGCCTCTCAGCTGTGTGCAGTGTCCCCGGGTCAGATACGTCCAGTTGGCCAATTGTGCAGATGAGTGAGTGATGAGTGAGGGAGACTATGACCTTGATCTAGATGAGAATCCTGAACCTTAAGTGATCTGATAAGGTGGGCAGGTCTTCTCCCTAACTACTTTAGCTAAGCATGGGTGTCTTTGACGATCTACTATCAGGGTGGGTCCCCAGGTCCCCGATAAACTTCTTCTGTGCTCAGTGGTTGCCTGTTTTTCACTGGTTTGCAGGTTGTTTTTTTTGAAGAGGTATTTCTTGTATGCAAGGGCATTTTGGCACATTTAACTTTTCTCTGCTTTCAGATATGTTTTCTGTTTTCTATTCTGAAAGGATATCTGTGTCAGATGTGTTTCTCTGTGTCAGTGGTTGTTTGCATCTGCAGAGCTTTTGCAACCATGTAACTCCCTGGTGTTTCTTGTGTTTCGGAAGAAGTGCCTGCCAAAGACTCCCCCCAACCAGGCAGTGTGGGAGTATGGACTGCCTTTCCCTCATCAATAGCTTTGGTGACTGTTTGAAAAAAGTCCACCAAAGTTTAAAAGGCATGATCCTTTGAACAAGCCAAACTGGGTTGGATCAGTCTGCTGCAAATTCTATGTCTTTATTTATGAGGTCCATTATGATCCTCTCCCATGGCTTTGCTGCAGATAAGTTGTCAATGTCAAGCTAATGGGCGGTAATTTCCAGAGTGCAGTGGAGGCACGCCTTACCCAAGTGGCCAGTGCGCACCCCTGCAGTACGTCACAGAGGGTAAGACTTTGGAAAAACAGCTGTCCTACAGCTGTCCTATTTTCCTCGTGAATGTGGAGAGAGCACAGCACAGTTTCAGGTCAGGTCCACCATGTGCTGTGTTTTTTTGCTGTGGAGCTGGAGAGGCGCTTTGCTGGAGATGGGCTGGGTCCTGCAATGGTTTATGCAAATATCTCTCCTATTTTTTTGGGAGATTTTTTTGACCTGTCCTTGTTACCAGCACTGATGCTGGATCTGTAAGTAATTGGCAATGTCATTTTCATCTGAGAATCTCTGAGAATGTTTCATGAGCTAATCTTTGGTTCTAACATAGCTAAAGAGGAGCCTTATGATTCTCTTTTGATCTTAGCTATTTTTTTTCTCTTTGTTTTTTTAGATTTTTATATGAGAGCTTGTAGTTTACTTATATTGTGAGGGGGTGTGTAGTTTTTTCCTATTTTGCTGCTTCTTGTAGTAGTTATGTCCTTTTGTTTGTTTGATGTTTTTGGTCCTGGGTCCACCACCAGACTGGTTTACTTTAATTGGTTTGGATTGTTGTTTTGCAAAAGATTGCCTTATCCTGCAGTGGCTGGTCCTTGGGGTGAGTAAGTTTTTCAGGTGCTGAAGTAGCGCCAGTGCTGAGTTCACATGACTCGGGGGAAGTGTACTGATTATTTGGCTCGGGGGGTTGTAAAGAGACCTTTTAGGCTTTTGAAGTTGGTCTTTGTGGTCAGGTGATGGGTGGGTGTGGTCTGATTCACTAGTGAGGGTTTACTCGTTGATCTCACCTCACTTAGTTGTGGTCTTGATTCACCAGTAATGCTTGTGCTCCTCTTGTATGAATCAGTATATCCATGTTAGTGGATGAGATGAGTTATGTTCCATGTGGTTGTTGGGTTATGCATTGACTTTTATTTTTGGAGGCTAAGTGTTTGGAATTGGAAGTTTGGGCTTATGTGTTTGGGAGTGAGTAAGTTTCCCAGTACATTTATTAGTTTGGTGATATTCTAGTTGAGTATGTTTCAGGAAGGTGATTTCCTGATCCTACAGGGGTGGCCTGTAAGGCTGAACATGCTACAATTTGCGAAAGCACAGCACCTATGGTTAATTAGTCCTGGATGGTATGGCATGCCTCCTTGGCGTTGCCACCACAGATGGGGTTGCCTGCCATTGATGGAACTTGGTCCCCTTGTCTTTGGGGGTATCCTTGAGCCTTGAGGCGGGCGATTGTCAGGGTAAAACCTGATGGCGCCCGAAACTGAGGCAGGAGCCGGGGTGCTCTTTCTGTTCTGAGACAGACTGAGCAGTTCCACAGACTAGTGAAGACTCCCAGTCGTGCATTTTGAGATTTAGACTTCTGGCATTGAGCAGCACTTTTTTTAGTTTTCCTTTTTTGTGTGCTAGGGTCCTAGGTTTTTTTTTTGAGCCTTGCCTAATGTGGCACTATGGTGTGGCAAAACTATCGCAATATCAAGGAATCCCATGGGTGCCCTGTGCAAGCCGTCCCTGTTTGGGTGAGCGTTAAAGCAAGCCAGCATTATCCAGCAGGTCATGACAGATCATTCTTGTGAAGCAGAGACCTTTGTTCCACACCAGACACCTGATCTCATCTTATCTCTGATGTGGTTATCTCTCTAGGTAAGGTAGGATAGGCTCAAAGGGTCAGTCATACCTGGCTGGAGCTCTATAATCTGAGCAATCCTCAATGTCTCTTTCATACCTGTCAGGAGGCTCGTGGCAATCTTCAGCCAACAAGCCTGGAGAATGACTCTGTCAGCTTCTTTAACCACTGAGAGATAGCGAGACCTGCGTTATTAATGGCGGTTGATAAGCGCCCGTGGCAGTTCTAAGCTGACCTTCTCCTTACTCAGTATGTGGGCGGGGCGTCCAGTGGTGGCTGACTATAGAGTCCAGTGTGTTGTAGTGTGTCTAGCATTGTGTTTTGGCGGCATTGCTGGTGGCATTTGGGCTGACTACTGTGAGGTCTATGTGTTACAGGTGTTGTGTTCTGAGGTGGTGTTTGTTCTGTGGTGTGGTTGTGTGGTGGGTGTTGCTTGTTAGATTTTGATCAGAGCCTCAGTCCTTGTTTGTTTTTATGTGTATGTTTTGAGAGTTGTTTTGTTATTATGTGGACTGGGTCTGTGTGTATATGTATATGATTCTCCTGATGTACTGTGTGGAGGTCCCCTCCTCTAGAAGCTCAGCCTCCAGTTTGCCTCAATATGTTGCATCTCTCGCATGTGTTGTGTAGTTTGTGGGAGGAGGAGAGGGTTGTTGTTGTGTGGAAGGAGGAGAGAACATTCTTGTAACATCAGGCCAATTACCAACAGGTTGAGCTATTCAGAGTTCACCAGCTGAGCATGCTAGGACACTAGCAAAAAGACCTCAAAATGGAAAAGGGATTAGGTGACCTGACCTTTAAAAAGAGCGTGGGGGTGCTATCTATGGAAAACTGGTTACCTCAGGGGGTATAATCTAAGGTAGGAAGTATACTACGTTTAATAGATGTACTTAGTCTTTAAGGAGTCAAGTGATATGATATTTTTAAGTTGTGTTGGAGTAATTAGATCATTATCATTAAGAGAGGTAGTTAGTTAGAAGGAAAGTTTGGTGAGTTTTATTTAGGAGTGAATAGGGAAGAAGACCTTTACCGGACTAAAGGTAGTGTAAACAATGTAACTCCTTAAATCGCAACATTAGCTAAGCCGCAACAGTACTTTATATAGCGCGGGCTGGATAAGAGGATGCGAGTGCTTTATGCCAACAAACTGCATAAGACTACCAACCACCCTGCTTCGAGGACAAATGAAGGAGTTATGCCCACAAATAGTGGGAAATAAAAAACAATCAAACAGTCTTGTGGACCTCTCCGAGGCAGGGATGAAGGGTAATGTCTCACACTCCACTGAAAACTCCAGTTTCAGGTCCTTCCAGCCCAAGCAAGTCAGAAACCACAGAAACTTTCAAACAGTTCTCCTTCAACAAAAGCAAAACTGAACTCCTAAAACTCAAGAAAAGTGGGAAAAAGCAAGATTTTTTTTTTGTTTTGTTTTACAGAGAGAGCAGAGTGCAAAAGTTTTTAATAGTTAGTGCAGTGCAGTAAAGCAATACACACAAAGGTCTTAACAAAGGACAGAAAAATAACATAGCAGAAAATGAAAAAAAAACGATTAAAAAAAAGTGCAAACAAATATGCAATCAAACAAAATTTGGTTGTCTCTCAAAATGCATCTAAATACAGAGCAAAAAAAAAAACAGTTTAAGCCAGAAAAGAATCTAAAAATAACAGGCAAACCGAAAAAAAGAAAGAAATGTCAAAAAAGCTAAAAAAATAAAATCTCAAAAAAAAGAAACTCCATTCTTCTTCCAGCCGTTTTTTTTCCCTTTGAAGCCATAAAATGAGACAGCCAACAACTGAGAAAAAACGAGAAACTCCTTCTCAACTATTTTTATTAAGACAGAATGAAGGGTTATTAAACTACCTAAAGGCCAATAAAACCACTATTTCCCTAAGGTAACCACCTAAAACTACTCCGACAGATCTCAATGTTAGTCATGAGAGGGCAGAAAAGAGCAACAAATCTTGGCCCAAAACAAATGTAACAGTGGAGCCACACTCAGCCTCAGCAAGCCTGTAAAAAGCTTTTAGAAAAAAGAAAAGTGGGAAAAAAGCAATTTTTTTTTTTTTTTGTTTTTACAGAAACAGGGAACAGCAGTTCACAAGTAACTAATGTTTTATCAAGTATCAGTAAAGCACCCCACACAAGGCAAGTTAGCTGGACAGAAAATACATTAGATAAGAAAACTTTAAAAAATTAGAAACAAACAGGAAATTCCAGCAAACAGCTTTTGGTTCGGTGCATACAGACAGCTCAGCAAACAGCTTTCAAAAGAAACAAGCCAGAAAATGCTCAAGCTAGGCAGCTATGCAAAAACTTAGCGTGAACTTCACTGGAAGCTCAGACTTGATGCCAACCACCTGCCAGGTCTAAATGAATCTGTCAGTATTGCTAGTGTTCTTAAAATGAAGGCAGCAAGAATATAAATGATTATTTTGATGTTGCAATATCTACTTCTGTTAAAAAAATAACTTACAGAAATGTTAATCATTGTATATAACTTTGTGTTTATAGATGTCATATGACTTTTTTTGACCACAAAATGTTTTTATCACATGACTTTTTAGCACATGACTTTCTTCACATGATTATTGTATATTTAAATTAAATGTCTTTTAGACCTTTGTTTTTTCAAAAGAAGTCTTGTTTTTTAAGATGAAAACACTCAACGCTCTAATAAGGTGAGTTCTGTAGTGAGTCGGCAGCATGTTTTAGTTTTTTGAATCTTTCATTCCAAATAACCCATTTTACATAAAATAAATTATCTAGCTCACATATTCTTTCTTGATATTTCTATCATATCCATACATAATCATATTCTATATTTTTATGGCATTAACATTCTCAAAAACTTTTCCTGAGTTTCAGCATTTTTTTTACTTTTCAAAAAATGTACTTTGTTGCCTCCTCCTTCCATAAAATAAACACAAGCTTTCAACTTTCTTTTTATGTGGCATATTCTTCTTTACTAGTAACTTATTTATTACTATTCTCTGTAAGAAATCCTGACACTCTTATTATTTTGATACACTACTTTTTCCTTACTTTAATACCTTCTTCTGCTAAATTTAATTATGGATTTACATAACAATATTGTTTCACCACATTATTATGCCTTATCCTTCTATCTTTCTCTAATATCATCATTTTTTATTTTCCATGTTAGTATTTTTTTCTTGATAATTTTTAATTTCTTCATTCACATATTTCTTTTATTTTTCTTTTTCTCCTCATCTCCCAGAATTTTGTGTACTTTTATTTAAATGTTCTCACTATTAAATTCTCATTTCTCTTCATTTACCCATTTTAAAACTTTTTATTATTATCATTAATAATAATAATAATAATAGTAATAATAATAATAGTAATAATAATAATAATAATAGTAGTAATAATAATAATAATAATAAGGTAGACACACAGTCCATTTTCATGGGTGGTCTGGGAGTAATATCTGGTTAAGTAATTTATTCAGTGTCACACAGGAGGCAAATGTGGGCTGAGGGAATCAAACTTTGTACCATAGAGACTATAACTTGCAACCTTAATTTATTCACCAGTCTGACTACTGTACTCTATATAAGTAAAGTTTAAGAAACAGAATAAATAATTGGATTTAGTAACCCCAATCTCCATTTATCTTCACTCACATACAACACATCACTTTTCACTGGGTTTAATCTTCAATCTCATATAAAAAAACACCCATTACACAATGTATTTTTAAAATTTTACTGCGACCATATAAACAGTTGACATATACTCTATTTTCCTGAATGCTAATATATATTTCTTCCACAGAAGACACATTTCTTTCATTTCTTTCATCATCCCTTCCCATTGCATCCTAACTATGCAATTTTTCCCAAATTTTATTCCAAGCAAGGATACTTCTTTCATTGAAAAATGCACCCCCTCATCACAACATGCAAATCCTTACTTGTATCTTTGTTCAAGGTCATTCCCGTTTCCTTTAAACATCCATTTAGACAAATTGACACTTTCCTCATCCATATTTTGTTCTTAGCAACTGCAACTATATTCTCTACATATGTCAAAACTACCAATATCACCACCTCCTCTTACATATCATATCTAGTGTCTTTCATTGTACAAGCTACTTCACTCATGCATAACCTAAGCAAAAAATATTCCACTTATGAGTCATCCTTATTTTATGCCCATTTCTTTACTTAGAGTCTCATTCACTAGCACTGTCACAATATTATTATGATATGTTGACATACACTCTCCTAAATCTATTACTTTTTCCATCTTTCTCCATAACATCCCACAAAGCATCCTGTCCTATGGTAGCAAATGCCTTGCTAATATCAACTGCCATAAGTTTCACATCCTCCCTTTTTACTTATAACATCAGCCACAATTTCTCTCACAACCAGTAACAGTTCTTGATGTCCCTTCCCTTTTATACCATATTTACTTTCTTCTATAGTATCTCTCAACCTTCCTTCCAGTCTTCTCTGTATTATTCCCATAAAAATGTTATAATCCACGTTATTTAATGTGATGGGGCTCCAATTTTGTATTTCATTTTTCTCATAGTTCTTCAATATAATTTCTATTATCCCACCTCATAACTCTTCATAAACAAAACCTTCCTTCAGCAATTCATTCACTACATTTACAAAGTACCCTCTTTGTCAGTACACTAATTTCTTGCGCATTCTGTACCCTGTACCAGCTGGACCCGATATTGAATGAACATTTACTTTCTTAAGTACTTCACCCAGTTTACATGCATAATTTCTTTTTCAAATTCTTCCTCAACTCATTCTGGAAATGTCTTTATTTTCTATTCTGTCTTATTTTCCTTTCATATACTCATATATTTTCCGCATACTGTACTACCATATTCATATTTGCTCATGTGTTCCTATTACCTCTTACATTTTTCGTTTCTCTCATTATAGTAAACTCCTCCTTCTATTTTACCCAATTTGCAGATACCTCCTCTCTTCTCCCTTGTAATAATTGTCCAGCTTCAATAACACCTACACTAAGTGTACACAATCTGTATTCAAATACATTACATGTTTTGTGCTTTCTAGTCTGTCAGAAAGATTACAGTAAGTGTACATGTAGTCTACACTTTGTGGTAACCTTTATGAACCCCCCTCAGTATTTAAAGCTGCAAGTAAATCGGTAGGAAAACTAAAAATAGAAGGAAGAAGGTGTGAGTTATACTTGTGTTGTCTGTTAACTCAGAACCTTGAACCCTTAGGTCCTGATTCCGCCTGTTTATAGATAGGCCTTACACTGAAGTAAGTCACTTTCACTTACACTGAGAGCAGGCAGGTGTTTTAGAATTTGGTCTCCACAGTAAGCCTGTTTATAGATAGGCCTTACACTGAAGTAAGTCACTTTCAGTTACACTGAGAGCAGGTCTTTCAGAATCAGGGCAGACTCCCACTGACAGCAACTGTTTTGGAATCTAGCACTTAGTGTAGGCATTAATGAATCCCAGGGAATATCTCTGCTTAAACAGTAATGCCTTAATTTCTCTTGATTTTTTCCATACCATAATACTCTCATGTATTATTCTCGAGTGTCTAGTACATTTCTATAAATTTTCCATACTTCACTTTTTCTTCCTTTCTTACATCATCCTGTCACTGAAAAATAAACACTTTTTATAATTCAATCCAGCACTCAGACCAGTTTTTATAGGCCTTCATGGTCATATGACCTTTCATTAAGTGCATTACTTCTTACCATCCAGTTTCACCCTATAATGTCTCATTTTTTTCTTTTTCCCTCTCTTAATTTAATATACTCTTTTTTCTTCCATCACCTGCATCCATATTGCTAAATGGTCTGAAAAACTCATCACAACTGTATCATGATCTGCTACCCCCAAGCCTTCCAAAAATGCAAAATAATCAATTTCAAATCTACGTGCCCCCTTCTATACATCCATTGACTTTTATTCCATACAGTAATTTACCACATTTTATCACTTCCTGTATTTTTACATCTTTTCCTTTCTTTTTACGTCTTCCCCTTAATCATTATTAAAGTCCCCTGCAATTATAATTTTCACGTTGACCACCACATGGTTTGATTTTTGATTAAACAGATGTCTTTTTTCCTTGCTCGTTATATATGCATATAATGCTATAATCTATAGACATGTTCTCTCTACCTCACGTCAACAAAAATTAACCTTCCCATTTTTACCAGCATTATATGTAGTCTTTTTGCTGTTTTTTTACACAAGACAGCCACTTCAGAACAACTTTAACTTCCTAAGTTCCATGTTATATTTCCACCCCAGAATTATTCATGTAGCATTCTTTCTTCGCTTATCAAGAATTTTATATTCTCTAACATGATATTCACATCACATTTAACACATCATTCCAGTATTCCTATCCTTTTTAAGTGTTAATAATGCTGTTTACATTTACTGAAAGTGTTCTAAAATTGTTGCTTTTTCCTTCTTGTTTAAGTTTAGAGGAAATATTTTTAAATTTTTAAACTTTAATTTTCTTAGTTTTAGTCTTTCCCCTATTGAATATGCTTCCTGGGTAGATATACACATGATCTTTGATCCTCAGAATCAGATTTTTCACTGGATAGAACTTCAGAAAAAATTTTAGTGTCAGTCCCTTCCTGCCTGCTTCCTTCCTCACTTCCTGCTTGCAAACTCTTTCCTCTTCCATATTTTTTCTTGTTCTTCTACAGTTTGTTCACCCTAGTTCAGCCTCTTGTTGTCCTTCCTTGTGTATGTTTTCTTCCTTTTGCCATTCTTTTTCATTATTTACTGTCTGCTGTTGCCAGTCCACTCAAAAATGTCCTTTTTATACAACCTGCATTCAGCCACACACCATCTTGCTGTATGTCTTTCTCCCCACACTTGTTACATTGTATGTTGTCACAATAATTAAATGAGAAAAGTCCCCATAAAAGAAGAATAATTTAGGCTGGCCAGCATATCTTAATTTTCCTCTATTGCCAGTCACACCAGTCACAAATACTAACACTTGGTAAGTGTTTCATCATGTTTTTTTTCACATTTAAAAACAGCTTCCAATCTCTATAGGTTCATAGGTTCATAGGTTCATACTAGGCTATCTGCCCTAGGGCATTTATAAGCCTAGCCAGAATGTGTTTGGCTTTCGCCACCCATTTTAAATTTATTTTGCTATGCCCTTTTTCGAGGTTAGTATACTGTGCCTCTGTCTAACAGTGACACAGAAGTGATACCCGGGGTAAACCTACGATCTCCCATCCACTCATCAAGATTCCTCTTGAAGAGAGTCAATGAGGGACTCTGCCTAACCTGGACTGGGATTTTATTCCAGAGTGAAGGGAGCCTCTGAGTTATGAATCTGTCCCTCCAGCATGTCCTATTTATTTCAGTGCTGAGGTTCAAGTCTCTCGAGCGCGTAGCTCGATGGGATTTGGATTTTCTGAGGTGCAGCATGTCCATTAATTCTGGGTTGGACATGGCTTTATACATCAGGCACAGATTGCCTCTGAACAGGCGGTATGCCACTGAGTAGAGCTGGAGTTTCTTTAACCGGGCAGCATATGGCATCTGTTTGAGCCCTTTGATCTTCTTGGTGAGGTACTTTTGGGGTCTTTCCAGTTGCTGCAGGTGTCTGATAAGGTACATCCCAAAAGGGGCATTGTACTCAATTATGGGCCTGATGAGGGATGAGTAAAGAGGCACAATGACCCCCCTGATCTAGATGTGAATCCCTTCATGATTAGGTGGGCTATATAAAATGTTTTTCTAACCACTTTGGTCACGTGGTTGTCAAATGAGAGATTGCTATCAACTTGGGTCCCCAGGTCCCTAATTACTTCTTCTGTACTTAATGGATTACCACCTATGTGGTAATTTGTGAGCACTTTGTTTTTGCCAAAGGGGATGACTATACACTTATTGGCATTTAGCTTGAGGCCATGGCTCTGGCACCAGTTGTCTGTTTCTATGAGGCCCTTTTGGAGGATGCTTGTGTTGGCTGGAGAGTCGATTATGGCACCCAGTTTGCAGTCATCTGTGAACTTGGTCAGCCACAGTCCTTCCGTGTTGGCCTGTACCTCCAAGAAATATATACCGAACAAGAGAGGTCCCAGGACTGAGCCTTGTGGGACACCACTTGTAACTGGTTTGGAGTCTGACATGGCTCCAGCAATTCTAACCATGTGGGTTCTGTCCTTGAGCCAGTTTGCAATCCATCTAGTGACATATGGGTTTATATTTAAGCTGGTGAGCTTATCTATAATGCCCGAGTGGGGTATTGTATCGAAGGCTTTTGCGAGGTCCAGGTAGGCTGTGTGGACCACCTTCCCCTCGTCAATGGTCTTGGTGACTGTTTCAAAGAAATCAACCAGGTTTAAGAGGCAGGATCTGCCCTTAACAAAGCCGAACTGGGTAGGATCCAGTGTTTGTAGGTCCCCAATATCTTTATTTATGAGGTCCATGATGATCCTTTCCATAGCTTTGCAGACCAAGCTAGTCAGGCTTATGGGGTGATAGTCTACCCTCTATTCCATAGGTTTCTCTCATTTCTAACTTTCAAAGTGTTATCAAGTTTCACACAAACCCTGTATGCATTGGCAAGATGAAAAAATCAATACTAATTTGCTGGTATTGTTGATTTATTGAATTAATTTATTTTTAAATATATATAAACAGGTGTTTTTGAACATATATAATTCATACGGTTAACGTTTTCTGATTGTATTTAATGTAAAATGTAGTAAGTTGTTTATGGAGGGTGTGTAGCTTTGTTTAATAGTTTTTATGATGTCATGACTGCTGCCTTATTTAAACTGATTGTTTTATGTTATTGTCTGAAGAAGTTCATGCAATAGCTGTGAACAAAAGCACTTACATACATTTTATTTTGAGTATACACCTGCTTCTTGTTTTTTTATTTTATTAATTTGTTGTTCAAAGCTTGGTTTATTTTGTTTGTTGATCCATACCATCCAGGCTGATCTTAAACAGTTAGGAAGCAACTTCCTTTGATATGGAGATGGAGCTTATTCCATAGATAAGGGATCCACTTGGAGCTTTATGTAATCTGCCAAGAGGATCTGTTAATATCACAGTGTAGAATTAGATCCCTATGTTAAGGCATTAGTGGTGCTACTCATTTCAAAACATGTGATTTGTGGCCATGGAAGCTAAGCAGATACTGTCACTTTGATATGGTGTTTTAAATGTTTTGTGAAGCTCTAAGATCTTCTTTATCAGGAAAGTATAGGAATTGTTCTAGGTGGCCACTGCATCTAGATATATACATGCCAAAGGAGGCATTATTTTATGTTATGGGTCTAATAAAGGAGATATATAGAGGGATGATTATTTTCTTTTTCTTGACCTGGAGAGTGCACATTTTGTGACTAATTGGGCTAAGTAGAAGGATTTTATAACGATAGTTGATACATTGTGGTTAAAAGAGAGTTTGTTGTTCATTAATATACCTAAATCTCTAATGACAGTATCTGTTTTGAGGGGTATCATTTATGAATGTGCAAGAGAGTGGTTGTTTCACAAAGAGAGCAATATTGTATTTTTTATGCAAAGAGTTTAAAACATGGTTTTAGTACTAGGAGTTTGTGTGTTACGCTTTTCTGGGAGATAAGAATGCTAATAAGCTGATGACGGCTCAGAGTTTGCAGTCATTGGCTAGCTTAGTCAGCCAAAAACACTTGATGTATGCTTGATCATTGGTGAAGGATATGCCAAAGAAGAGTGGGCCCAGAATAGACTCCTGTGGGATATCCCTCATGACCTGTCATTTCGAGGAGAATGTGACACCAAACTAGAATGTGTGGTGCCTGCTTGTGAGCTGGTTTACATTCGACAAGTTATGTAGAGGATAATATTTAATTGTGTCAGTTTCTCAATAATGCCAGAGTGTGGGATAGTATCAGAGGCCTTGGCTAAATCCAGAAAGGCTGTAAGCACTGATTTGCTGTCATCTAGTGCTTCTGTAACTTTTTCAAAGAAACCCACCCATAAGATTTTGTAGGCAGGACCTACCTTTCACAAAGTCAGATTGGCTTGGATTGAAGGCTTAAGCTTCTAATCCATGTGTGTTGTAAACTCCATTACTTTACAAATGATGTTAGTAAGGTGAATTTGTCTATAGTTCCTACAATCAGTGGTAGTTTCACCCTTGTGGATTAGTACAAAAATAGATTTCCCCCAGGCCAAGGGTATATAATCAGTGGATGTAAGTGACTAAACTAGTACATCAAGAGAATGTGAAGAGACAAGGGTAAACAAATAAACTCTCTAAAAATAATTTTAACAACCTTGCCTCTCCAACCCTTCATCCATAACCAAAGTCTAAGTTGTTTTAAGATATCAGACACTGAATGATGCTTGTAATTCATCATTAAAACATCAGTTCTGCAAAAGCATCCACACAGTGTAAAAAAGAACAGAATCAGTCCTCTGAACCCGACAGTCCAACTTTGACCACAGCAGTGTTTTATGCTAATGAGACTGCATGGTATGCTGTATGGATTCATGGAGCTAATGTGCTTGTTTTTAAGAGAGCTTTTAAGACTTACTCCAGGAAATTGTTGGAGGTGGGCCACATTGAATGGAGTGAGAGCGAAAGAGGGCAGGGATGGAGGGAGAAGATGGGACAACATTTGTTCACTAGTATATTGGCAATGTCCTCCTAAGGGCAGGGTTGGGTATTGTTTCTAAGATTCCTGACATGGTTACGAAATGGCTTTGTGGTTATCATTCCATGAGGTGGTAATATTTGACATTTGATTTTGCATGCTTTGATCTTACATCTAAATTATAGGCTTACATTTTGAAGTCAATTCTTAAATACAGTGGTTTGAGTTTATTTTTAGGGCCAGCCATTGTTTTCCTTTTATCATAAAGTTTTTTGATATTAAGATTCCTAAGTTTGGCTTTCTGTTTGGGCACATGGAGACAGATGAATTAATAAAAAGTTTGGGTGGCAACAAAAATAAGTCATAGAAGTGGCTACATTTCTGTGGGGTTGCAGTGGGGTGGAGAGTGTTTAAATCTCCTTACGTTGTTAGGGAGTGCCAGAAGATTTGCTGTAAAGAAATACCTGGGGCAGCAGAACTGAAAAGCAACTTTGACAGGGTTCTTGTGGAAAAAAAGGACAGCGTGACAATGTGATCTGACCAATAACGGGGCAACTCTGAGTGTGCGCATATTGGTACCATATTTACAAGAATCAGGACAAATAGATTTGTGCCCTAGTAAGGACGGGTGCTATTTGGTTGAGAGAGTTACTGTTAATGATGCACAGGAGCCTCTGTGCACATTTGTTGTTTGTGGTATTTGCTTGCCAGTTTGTGGTGGATAGTTAACATTTCCCAGGAACAATGTTTTATATTTAATAGTTAAATACTCTAATTTGCTACAGTAGATGTGGGCTGTAGGAGACATGACAAAGGTTCTATAGTTAACAAAGATATGATATGTTATAGACATGTAGGAGTTCTAGGTCATTATCCTGCTGGATTAGTCATGAAGTGATGAGATTTTCAATGAATATGGACATGCACCCCATCCTGAAATTAAATTGCATGGTATGTTTTTTGGACTTGTGGAGCCAGGGGCACTGAGTGAATGAATGATAGTCAATACACTCCAGTAAAGAAACAGCATTGTCCTTGCACTCAATTGTATAATTGTGAATATTTTCAATGGTAAGAAAATCCTTGAGAATGGACCTATGAGGTAACGAATGTCTTAAAAAATATACAGAAGGGCAAAGGGAAAAGATGAAGGCTAACCCAGGAAAAGCAAAAAGGACTATCATCTCCTCCCAATCTGACACATTTTTAATTGCTGAGAATTTTTGTTAAGCAACCCACTGCACATGGCGGGATCTCTTGAAGTGAATGCTGGATCATCATCTGCTGCTATTGTGACTAGACAAATGCATAACATGCCTGAAGGTTCTAATCATTTTCACAGACTTGTCAGTAACCAGCCAATCCCCCTTTTGAGGCTTGTATTATCAACACAGGGAATTGTGGAAACCATTGACTCTCATGATATGTGTGCTTTTCTTGAGACTTTTAAGGAACTGGAGAACTTAATGTATAAACTAAAAAGACTTGAATGGCAGAGATTTCACTTTGAGGCGTGCCTTGAGCACAAGGTAGTGCCTAGGGGGGTATGGATTTTAAAAATGCCTACCCATGCCTCTAGTGAACCAGAGTTATTAAAATGTTGGCAGCAATTGAATCTTGACTTAAGCTTCAATTATTTAAGGCTATTAACTGAATATTATACACCTGTCGAGATGTCTCTCCGTGTAGAGATTGAGCACCTCTTGGATGTGTTGAAAATTAGATTTCCGACTGATGAGTACACCCTTAGACTGGATAATCTTTTTGCAGAGGTTTCAGCATATGAATGTAGACTGAGACAACAAAAATATAAGAAACTACCGAGGGATCATATGGAGTTTACTAGGGGGCATATCTTTGTATGGCCGAAGAGTGAGTTTCATCGCTCTAGTGATAAGCCTCAATCTCAGATCGCACACCATGAGACTGCCTCTACTTCCCGTGTGCCAGAAGTAATTACTAACAAAAACTCAAAAAACTCTGATGTTGTGTCCACTTTGGCCAGCTCTGCAACTGCTTCACTAAGTTTGAACAGAAAGGAACACATGGAAGTGTTGAATACGCCGGCACTTGCCACGCCACCATCTGCTGATGTCAGAGCTGCTTCTGTTGAGCTTCCAAACCAGTTGGAAGCTACACTTTCCAATGTGTCAGCTTCTAGTGTGAATAATGCTGCCAAAGATGATCATCTTATAATGGGGGCTCGTAGTAAAGTTAGAGAACCTTTCAGCTTCAAGGGATGTGATTTTTCCTCAAACCCTTTTATGGCCCTTCCTCTACCCACCAAGTTGGACACACTGAACAAGAGAAGGCAATTGTTGTTGAGGGACAGGAGAAAGAGGAAGGCCTCCAGGGATGAGCATTCACCAACGAGAAGAAAAACTTTCATACCTTGTCCGAACCAGGACTAGTTTACAATTTATCTAATTTTTCATTAACTTCTATACAGCTAGCGGTCCTCAATAGAGGCCTGAGCTTTGTTTCCAACAGTAAGTCAAACATTACTGATATTATTGTTGATATTAGACTGTTTGCTCATAAAATCATGCCAGAAATATTATTTGGAACACAGAACATACCTGTTTCTGGTAATACTCTACATAAACAGAGTACTTTCTGACCACCCCTCACTGCATCCGTGGAATCCTTTTTGAACTTATGTGAAAGGGACATTTTTGAATCTTTTGACAATGTCAAACAGCGTTTTTGTAATTTAAGCCCTGAAGAAACCATTGCTTTACAACAATTGCAGGCTGAAGAGTCTATTAGTATCAGACCAGCGGACAAGGGAGGGGCCATTGGGATACTTAAAAGAACTGATTACCTAACAGGCATGTCAGCTATGTTAGATGACTGTTCTACTTAGAGTAAGATTTCTGGGAGAGAGGTGGACAAATGCATTAGTAATGTTAAGAATAACATTTATGACCTTCTCATGTGTGGTTTAATAGACCAAGACATATATGAGTTTTTGACTATTGAATATCCTTCTGTTCCTGTTACCCACAGACTACCTAAGATCCATAAGGACAACCTTAATCCCCCACTGCATTCTATTGTTTCGAGACGTGGTTGAGTAACTGAGCCTTTATCTAAATGTGTTGAAATACAGCTCAAATCAGTACTTGCTGAATCTCCTGCAATTCTGAAGGATACTGAACATTTTTTATCTAGTTTATATAGCTCTGTAGCTAATGCTTCCCTTTCTTTGGCTGATGTTTTGCTTGTAACTAAAGATGTTAAAACACTGTTTACTGTTATCCCCAATCAGGCAGGGGTGGATGCTGTGAGACTTTTTCTTTCCCACCATGGTCATTTCATGCATGGCATGGTGACTGTTGTTTGTACTTTATTAGATTTAATTTTAAGTAATAATGTGTTTTTGTTTGAGAACCAGCACTACCTCCAACTACTAGGTGTGGCTATGGGCACCTCCTGTGCCAATAGCTATGCTAATTTGGTTATGGCACAGTGGGAGAATGAGAACGTGCATAGCAGTAATATGTTTAGCCATCATGTAAAATACTATGCCAGGTTTGTGGATGACATTTTTTTCTTATTGGAAGGTGATGTGGGGCAACTTTCAGACTTTGTTAGGTATCTTGAAAGTACCTCAGATTTCCTCAGGTTTTCTGTTAATTATTCTTCTATTTCTATTGATTTTTTTGGATGTCACCATTTCTACGAATTCTGATGGTACCTTAGGGACACAACTATATAGGAAATCTTGTTGGAGGAATGGGCTTCTGCATCGTTCCAGCATGCATCCCCCACATATTTTTTCTAACATACTTAATGGTCAATGCTTAAGGGCTTCTAGGCTATGTACTAATGATCTTGTGTTTGAGAAAACTGCACATAGATTGAGCAATGGCTTCTCTGAGAGAGGTTGCTAACAGGCACCCATAGTTAATGCTAGGAATACCACTCTGCAACAATGACAAGGCAGAGAGACCCCGTATTTTTCCTCTAGTAGAAGGACTGTGAACAGTAACCAAAGGTCCAGAGAGGCCCAACACCCTAGGATATTTCTAAGATATTCTAGTGATATACAGCATTGCTGCAATATTATAAGAAATAATTGGCCTGTCCTTTTTAGTTGATCATAAGGTGAGACAAATAGTGGGTGAGTACCCTTCCTTCACCTATAGGAATAATATGTCTATCAAAAGACTTTTATGTTATGGACCAAGGCCTCCACCTCATATACCTACAGGGAAAGTTGGTACACTTCCTTGCCAAAGTTTCAAGGCATGCTCTTCCATATATACTGAACTTTGTTTCACACATCCCATTACAGGGTGCATTTTTTCACCCAGATTTGTGGCGAATTGCAGGAGCAGCAATTTGGTATATTTGGCTACCTGCTGCTCCTGTGATAGTTTCTATGTGGGCAAAACCACACAACTTAGACAGAGGGTACTTGAGCACCTAGGCAACATATATACATAACCATGTAACATCAAATGCTTTAGCTAATCATGCCTTATTGTTTCCAGGACACAATTCTTTTAAATTCAGAGTTTTACAACTTTTGCATTTTCATATTAGAAGAGGTGATTTTAATAATGTTGTTGAGATCTGTGAACTAAAATGGATTGTTTCTTTGCATGCATATGAATACCCAAGACTTAATTAGTGGTGTCTCCCTTAAACCAGCCCTACTGAGTAGGTGGTGATATGGGTTACATCACTTTGTTTGATTTGTCTTTTTTAATTAGTTTTAGTTGATTAGTTGTGCTATGTTTTAAATATCTCTGTGTTTTAACATACTTTTTCATTTGGTCTGATGAAGTGGTAACCCCGCGAAAGCGCTAACCTTCTTCAATAAAATAGTTTTTAATACATTCTTGGTGTTCAACAGAAGCTTATCCTGGCTGGACCGTATTGGTTGACTCACAATTATTTTTCTCAGTTTGGTTGTTTTGCTTGTGAGTCTCCTTTAGCAGTGTGGTTAGCTTATTTTGCCTTTTTTACATATTTAATTGCCCCAGAATGACATCAATTTTTGAGCCAACTGTTGTAGCCAGTTATTTTTGCTTGTATTCTGGCATCATTCATACTATACTAATGGCTGGAGGTTAATCAAGGAACCCAACAGGAAGGAAGGCAGTAAAGTAAACCACAGCTCCAAACAGTTTTAAAATGTAGATTTTTATTAATAAACCAAACCATTCTTTAAAATGTGCAAAACTCTGTAAAAAATAAATAAGCGATTTCATCCTGGTTACCCCCAAGACTTCATTGGATAATTAAAAACAGTGGCACACCATCTTGAATCACTTCTCTAAGTCACATGACCTGCCTTAAAGCCTCTTAAAGAGCCCACACCAAGTACAGACAACTAGATAAACCATAAAAAGCCTGATACTGTTAAAAGCCAAAGCTTGTTAAATAGTGAATGCAATGCAATCAAATACCCTAAAAATACCATATCTGGACTACTAAAAATGCAGTACAATCATATGGAACCTGTAAAAAACCATGTAAAAGAAACTGGTTAGTAGCCCAGGTAAATGCATAACATTCCATTTCATTTTTAGCTAAACTAGTATTCCCAGAGGTCTCCCATCCAAGTACTAACCAGTGCCAACCTTGCTTAGCTTCCAAGATCAGACAGGAATAGGCACATACAGGATAGTATGGCCATAGATAATATTATGCTCCACCATGGTCGATTATATAAAACTATAACAAAAGATATTTTTTCTAATAAATAACATAAAATATTGAGTTAGCCATCATTACCAGTCTTAGTTAAAATAATGTTTGAATTAAACCATAAGCAGCCCATTTACCCACTTGACCAGTACAATAGAGAAATAAAACATCTAAAAGTACCAGGGTCTATTAGGTACCTCCTAATAGCTCAATAAGTCCAAATCCACTTATAGATGGAATAGGACACAAAACTATGTCCCCTAACAATGAGGTTTCATTTATCTTTCAAGTGCTTTTTTCTTCGATAAACATGTTTAAAAGTATCAAAAAACAGTTACTAATACAGCTCCCTTATTTTGAGCTGTAGTGACCAAGCACAACCCCCCCCCCCATTTTGATGGACATACTTGCTCTATGATAACAAACTTAAAATCATGTTCTGGCTATAATGTTAAATGTTTTGCCAGAGCGTTACCATTGTTCCCTTTTTTCATAGCATATAAGTGCTCATAAATACACACTTTAAGTGCATGCTCTGTTTTCCCTGTCTAGAAAGATTTACATACTTGACAGAGGGCAACATAAACAACCCCCTGGGTTTTACAATTAAATTTAGCCTTAATGCTAAAATTCCTATCACTGATAACACATTTGGTTTCTATGTTGATCCATTTACAATAGTGGCATTGTCCACACTTTTTCATGCCATTCCTCCTAGTGTGCAAGTCCACATCCTCCTTCATAATAATCCAATTTTTATTTAGCACCCACCTAATAATTTCACAATCCAAGCTAAAGCTTGTAATAAAGGAGTTCTGATAAGGGCAGGAGGTAACCTGTCCTACCATATTGTCCTTAATATTTACCCAATATTGCAATGATAAAATGGGACTAAAAATCTTCTTCCTCCTTTTTTCAATTACTTCTTTCATTAATACTTTGGTCATACCCCTAGGTTAACCCCTATTCAAAAACATCCCTTTCATAAGGTTACATTCATTAATAAAATCCTCATCTCAGTAACCATCCGAGCTAATCTCACATACTGCCCCTTCACAATAGCCCTCCTTTGATGTCTTGGGTACATGCTAGAGTTAGAAAAGGTAGGCTTACAATATACCTTAGACTTATAAGTCCTTTTTAAATAGTCTTTCTTAAGAAGTATGTCCAAATAAGGTATTCTATCATTTCTGACCAATGCAGTCAATACTAAAAAATTGGTAAATTGATTAATGTATAGTATAAACTCGTTAACTCTTTCCCTGGCGTCCTTCCATATCAAAAACAAATCATCCAGGTACCTGTTATAAAATCTAAATGCCACTTTAAAAGCACTATTTAAAAGAAATTCCCTCTCCCATTTTACCATTACAATGCTGGCAAATAATGAACCAGCACTGGATCCCATAGCTACCCAGTTTAACTGCAAGTATATATTCCCTTCAAAAGAGATAACACTATTTTTCAAAATAATCACCAGTAGTTCCTCATACAGGTTAATTTTACTTTGTTCAATATTCTTTTCCTATAAAAATCACAAAACCATTCAATACCCTGTTGGTGTGGAATTATGGAGTAAAGGTCTTTCACATCTACCGTAACCAAAAGGTCATTGCCTCCAACTTCTAGATGGTTCCTCTTTTCTAGAAAATCCCATCTGTCCTTAAACACATGTTTTTCTTCATTCAAAAGATTTTTTAACTTTTGGTCCAGGAATTTTGCACATGCACTGGTAAGGGACCCCCTCCATGCCCAATTGATCTCATAAATGGATCTATAATACTTTTATGAATTTTGGGGATCCCAAAGATAGCTGGGATGATAGAGGAAGGCATAGAAATATAATTAAATTCATCAATAGTAATTCTGCCTTTAATAAATGTATCATTTAATAGCCCTTTAACTTTCCTATGGGCCTGATTCAACTCATTAATACTGGCTAAAGTATAGGTCTCAGGCCTTAAAATCCCTTCCATCCTCCTAATGTAATCTTTTTTCTACATAATTACCACACCACTCCCTTTATCTGGTTTCATGACCCTTAATTGTCGACTCTTTAACTCATCCAATTTTTATCTTCATTTTTCCTGATATTATATTCGTCCTGTTTGGAACCTCTATGTCCTAATGAGGCCCTAAGATCTATTCAACATATTTTTTCATATGTTTGTAAAATGGGGTGTAATGGTGGGTTATAAGTGCTGGCTATCCCTAAACCAGAAAGCAGAGATGAAAAAACATTAAATATAAGGTTAAAATTCAATTTACGTGTAACATGTTTTAAGTCCATAATAACTGTGACAATGTTTGTCTTCTTGAAGGGACAAAGTTCAATCCCTTAGACAGTAAATTAGCAAGTTCAATATCAACTGTGAATGTAGAAAAATTATAAATGCTAAAGTCACCCCATCGTTAGTAACTATGTTAGGGTAAGCAGTAACTGAAGACCCAGCTTCCCCTTCCAGTTCTATAGTTTGTTTCATCGCCAAAAGTTAGTTTTGTGTTGGGGGGGATATGCATAATAACATTGCCCCCATTGATTCCTCCTCGAGGGAGATCCTACATCTGTTTCCCTCCGTTGACCCCTCTGATTCTTTTCTTTCAATCTCTAGGATCTCCGTATCAATGGAAAATCCGATGGGTTATTAACAAATGGCCTTTCAGGACTATTCGTCCCTGTCGTATCATAGTGGGGGTGATGGGTAGGCCTCTGTAGGTGCCCATTATTATTCAGCTCATCACCATTAGTTTCATTGCTCCCACTCCCTTCATGTTTGCCTTTTGGTTGCCCTCAGAGGTCTCTGAACTTCTTATAACCCCAAACCAGTGATGAGGGTGGAACAGGGTAAGCCACCCCATTATTATGGTTCCTGTTAAGTTTTCTAGTTTTCCTCTCCTTCATTTTAACAAGTTGGTTATTGATACGGGAGAAAAAAAATCTATAAATGTTCCCCTTTGTAGGATCTGTAGTTCAAGTCATTGGTAATAGTATTATTTAAGGCAATTGTGTCTACTATTAAGCCTTCAATAACCTTGGCATTTTATTTAATTAAACATTCCATGTATTCTATCCATTAACAGTTAAATAGAGATAAAGGTTCCTCATGAAGAGGTGAGTCCTTTTCCAGGCCTGACAGGTTCCTTCAAAACCTCAGCCCTTTAGGAAGTATACTGGATTTAATACACTCCAAAAAATATGAGTTTTATACTTAAAGCTTTTTAAGTTTGAAAAGCTTGTAATCAAGTTCCCCCAACAAATCTTTAATGTTATTGTTGTTGAAATGGTTAGGTAGCTTGGGGGAACTTGCAGAAAAGCAAATGTTCAAGTTTAACTAGTCGTTGACATTTAAACAGTTACCAGTGGATAGTCTAATATTACTATTATTGTGACTTACCCTAGAAAGATGCTGAGCTTCAAGAGTAGCCATTCCTCTCTCATTAAGTGTCCTTCTTTCTCCAAGTTCACTTTGGGTAATGGGCTCAAGATGCTGTGCAGCGAGCTGGTCTACCCTCTGAGAAAGCTGCTTGATAATAAGGGTTAAGTTTCCGATTCAATTCCAGACTTCATTTAAATCATTCAAAGAATCTCCAAAAAGTAACTGTGTGGCTGCAGGTCCTCCTTCTGCCATTGCACTCTGTATACACCACCAAAAACACATTAAAACACAGATACCACTTCCGCGAACTAAAGACCAAACAGGAAAGAAGGCAATGAAGTGAACCGCAGCTCCAAACAGTTTTAAAACATAGGCTAATCAAGACTAGTTTATTTCCAGTCTCAGAAACATACATTCAGAGGTTGATAACGTCTCTTTTCATATGTTCTATGGTGGAACATCTAAGATGGTTCATGCCCATGTGAGCAAAGACTAGGTTACAGTCATCCTTGGAGGTGATGGCACCTGAATGTCCTTGTGACATCAAAGATTCTAGCACTGGAAAGCAGCCATTTGTCACTCTGTCATTGCTCAGACTAATAAGTGATGCATCAGTATGCCTTATTATAGAGCCACATATGACTAGGACATTATCATGGCAGGTGACATGCTCAGGCAGCCTCAATGGTTTAGGTATGAAACTTAGGTGACCCTTGTTTGAAGAGGCAGATGGAGCTGTTGTAAATTTGGAGCAAATTTTGCTTCTTAATAATGCGGCCATGTGCTATGGTATCAAATGCCTTGGCAAGGTCAACTTATGCACAACATGACACTGTCCAATGTTGCATTACCGTCTCAAAAATTTGACCAGATTCATTTGACAGCATCTACACTTAGCAAAGCTGAACTGCTGGGGGCTATGTCTTATAAGATTTTTTATACCATAGTTTATCAGGTCAGTTATGTCCAGTTCCATAGCCTTGTAGATGAGGCTTGTCAGGTTGATGGGTCTCTAATTCCTGGGGCTGCTTTCGGACCACCCTTGTGAAGTGGCAGTGCAACTGCTGTGATTTAAACCTTGGGGTCAAAGCCAGTGAATAAGCTAAGGTTAAATAATTGTAGGAATGGATCCACCAGTGCATGTTTAGTACTGTTCAGCAGATAGCCTGGTATGTTATCAGGATCGCATAGAGGATGCACTTTTTTTTTGGAAGAGTACTTTTAACAAATGTTCTTTTGTGTTGATAGAAATTTTCAGTTCCTTGGGTATATGTGGGTTTTGTGTGTGTGTGTGTGTGTGTGTGTGTGTGTGTGTGTGTGTGTGTGTGTGTGTGTATATATATATATATATATATATATATATATATATATATATATATATATATATATATATATATATAAAATCTGGGGTGAAATGTGCATTGAATTTGTTTGCTAATGTATGTGTGATAGCCACTAGATCAAAGTAGGAAGTGTCATTTAAAATACGTTCAGGGCAAATCTGGGTGTCATTTCATAACTTCCTGATGTATAAAAAGAAGGACTTGTAATTATCCACAGGTTCTGATGCCATTCTAAGTTCATAAGAAGCCTGTGTTTCCCCTGGTAGTATTTTTATTACCTTGGAAAACCTTTTCAAGTTGATTTTGATTTGTGAGTTTTTAGTTTTATTTTATATTCTAATGCACTTTTTTCTTTCTGATGTATTTATGCATGTGGACTACCAGGCTAGTTTGTTCTTTCCCTTCACTTTTTGTTTAGTTTTGGTAGGGACTGACAGATTTATAGCTTTCTAGGTGAGTGTAGAATTTATTTGCATTAAGTGCTATCCATGTTAGTTTGTGGGGTTCAGTTATACTTGAACTTAGAGACTTTATCATCGAATTGTTGTAAATTTGAAGTAATTGAATACTGTAATATATGCATTTGCTGTTTTAGAGATTTTGAAAGAGAAAGTTACCAATTTGTGATCAGACTTGACCTTATAAGTGCAATACTATATAGATGCTATGTTTGTAACAGCAGGTCAAGGACATTTTGTCCTCTAGTAGGCTCTTTGGCTATTTGATCCATGGAATTCTTGTTTGTTTATGAAGTTGAAGAATTTTTGGGCATAGCCTATATTTGAAGTGTAGGTTTCCCACTTTATCAATGGTTGATGGAATTTTAATGTATTTGAATTTCACTGAATGTATTTATGGAATGGACATTTTTGGGGAGATCATTGAGGCAGTCCTGTAACATGCTATGATTTGATAGCTGGTTTCATTTAGAGTTAATTGAATTTTAATTAAGTTTGCTTTTTTTTTTTTTTTGGCGGCGGGAATCTGTTTTGAGGTAATGTGGTCTTCAGCAAATATGGAAACTTTACCACAGTTCCTATTGGGCCTAAAGGCAAGGTAGTCAATCCTGGTGTAGAAGGAGTGCTTTCTGCACTTTTAATCCAAGTTTCAGTTATAATGCACACATGAATATTCTCCAAATGAAGGGGGGCTTTAAGGTCAAGCAGTTTGTTATTTAGACTCCTAGAGCTGAACACCACCACATTGATATTGTCCACTGCTTTATGTTTTTTTTTTTAGGTTGGAAGATCCATAAACTAGACTATGTCTGAAAAGGCACTATGGAGATGACAAATATGTGGAGGCTGTGGAATGCAGGGTGCATGCTGTCCTTGGCAAGCAAGTAAGGCTATGCTGCAGTTCATCACATGCTAGTACATATTTAGTCTCCTTCAAGTGACATCAGTTATTCAGCCAATTGTTGAAATCAGTCATCTTATTTTTGTACCGTGGCATCATTCTGGGTGAAGATAGGATTCCTCTCAATACCAGAGTCTTTTCTGCATTTGTGACATGCATGGAGAGTTCAGAAATGTATCTCTGCATATCCATTAGGGTTTTATGCATCAGGCCATTTGCACTCTCATGCAATGTTGTAGTCATACTTTTCATTGTGAGGGCTTTGAGGGACGATGCAACATCAGAGATTTTGGAACCTGAAAGGCAACTCACTATAACCCTCTTTTTGTCCAGCCTTGTGATAGTAGAGTCTGTGTCTCTTACTACGAAGTCACAAATCACCGGTACATTTTTATTAGTGGAGGTTTTGAGCATACATGGTTTGTGGTGAGTTCTTCCTGGTGACTCTCAGTTATGGATTTGTTAGTATGTGTTGTGGGTTTTAATTTCTTCTGAGTCCTAGACTTGTTTTATCTTGGAGGCTTAGACAGTGATTTTTTACAGCCTCATCATATGATAGTATTCCATTTGTTTGTGCTGAGTTCTGTGGAGATATGTACTGCTCACAGGCTATTTGTTTCTATGAGAATGATGCCTCTGTCTTAGTTAAATATTTTTATTTGTCACAGGTAGTTTGTGATGGGGTAAGTAATTGATTAGTGTCCATGAGTACCAGGCAGTTGTTACACCACCTCAGTACATCGTGTTAAGAAGCTAACAACTGACCTGACAGAAGACAAACTGTATGACTTTTCATTTAGGTCAAGAATATAGAAATCTAGGGATGTAAACTTATTTGCATGGTATTTTGGTTGCTGGATGCCTTTTTTAACTAATCCTTATGAGTACACTATATTACATGCTTATTTTTTCTTGATAAATGCTTATAAGTACAAAATATTCTGTGTCAGTATGAAAAAAAAGCATTTGTAGTATAATAATTAACTCTTGGTGGTTCTGCTAGGATAAAAATAGTCTACAGTAACTTAACTTGGTCCTAAATAAAGAGATAGCACATTTAGTACAATCTGCTGACAAGTATAACTCTGACTTGGGTGCTAGGAGTGAAACGTCAATTGAAGTGCCTGTGTCTATCAAGTTTAGGTTTGAGCCTTACTGTGCAACATAGCTAAACTAAGAATTTTAAACAAACCAATGAAAAAACAGCTTTTAAACACCCTTTGGCTTATGCCAATAATGCTAGTTTTTAAGAAACATCAGCAATTTATCCTTAACAACAGAATAAGCACTGATATTGCTCAGATTGCCCAGACACATGGCTAACACATTGTTATAACAATATCTAAGTTATAAATATGGATGGAGATCAGCAGATTAAGCACAGTGAAACAACACAGTAGTTAATTAATTCACTCGTGTGACAGTACAAATGCAACACTTACTTCCAGTAAGGAAAATGAAATAAAATGAACCAAACTTGTTTAAATACCACTAAAAACTGCAGAAATCAACAGGCAACAGTAAGTGCAGAAGAAGTAAAGTACTTCCCTGACTTTTGACTATGAAGTGAAGTCAAAATGCCATGTTGAGCTGTTCTAGTACGTGTTCTGATATAAACCCTCAGTTGTGACATTTGCTGAGTATTTTATTTCTCAATACTGTAACACAGTAAATATAGATGACACTTGCATTTATGCAAGAGTCTTTGTCAGTTCAAACTTCAGACGTCTGTTTCACTTGCACAAGATTCTGACAGGGCTTCTTTTTCTTCAGATTTAAGACCAACCTGTATCTTTGCCTTAAAGCACTTAACACAGTCTGTAGTTGAATCTTTAAAGAAGATGTCTAAATTACCTAAGAGAGCTTAAATCTCGTTTCCAATGTCTGAAGTGGCCATTGAGAATAGAACCTCCATCTAAAAGGATTGTGTTAAAATTTTGTTAAAATTGTTGCTACAATTACAAATAAATGTATGGACAAATCTGTCCCACCAATCATATCACAGGCTCTTTCTCCCACTGCCTTAGAAGCTATTGATTCAGTACCATATAGAGAGGTTCAAATAGTACTCGAGTCTTTGATGCCAAGACCATTGAAGACAAGGTGAAGACCCACATCCTTGCAGTTTGGTTTTAACTGTGAGAAATTTCTGGAGGCCCGAACAGAAATTTTCAGGTCTCTTTTCCTCTTCAATGTTTTTAGATGAGGACAGAGAATCAGCTGCCAGCTTTACTTCTCAAGCCAAGACACTACAATTTTCCTCAGTCATACCTATTTTTTTTTGTATCTGTTGTGGAAAAAAACAGCATTGACAGCCACACTACTGGTTAGGACACATCTGTGCTTTTTGGGTTCAGAATTAAATGTGGCATTAATTCTTCATGCAAAGGCGATGGGTATTACTCTTAGTGGATTGGCCAGGGGGCACTAAGGTTAATTACCTGACTGTTAGCTTTGTTGTAGCACTTACCTACATTCCAGTGCTAGGCTCACATTTAAAACTGAAACTGTAAGTTTGCGATAGACTATGGCGACAGCACTGCCCTGCTACCTTCTGTATGATGGGCCTTTGTACACAGTATGTCCTGCCCTGGATTCTTGCACAGTTTTATGTTGCTGTACTTTATCTAAGCAGCACAAAGTATTGTTTGAAGTAATATATATTGCCCTGGGCTCGAGCCCTTACAGCTGTGCACAGATGTAAATTCTACCACAGGCTAGAATGGTTCCAGTCACAGAAAACAAGCAATGTATGATTTGGGTGTTTTTTGTAGAAATGTAGATACTCTTGATATTGCCTCTTCCCCTTCCCACAAACTTTCCATGCAATGGCAGAATGCAGCTAACTTTTATTATACCAACGAACTGTCACACAGGCTGGGAAATGTCCTAAAACAAATGAACACATTGGATAGTAAATCAATTTTATTTTTATTTCTTTTTGTCTAAAAAAATGCCTTAACTTGTTAATTACTACATCTGTGAAATATAGCTGTATCGGCCAGTCTAACAGTTTACAGTTATAGACACATCATACATAGCATTCCAGGGATTCCACTGATTGGCCATAATACTGTCTTCTGGCAAACTGACATCCAACAGGCTAATGTTTACTAAAACATTTTTTAGGTCCTTTTCTGTCCTTTGGTCATTCTGATAGCTAATAGTACTGACACTTCAGTCACCCCTGGTCCATAGGCCCTGTGTTTAAGCCTGGGACAACAAGTATCTTAAGGGTGTCCTGGAAGTTGTATTGTCCTTTTTTTTAATAACCTACCCTGTTTCATCCTCCCTCCTTTCTTTGCAGTATCTATGACGATGGTCATGGGTGGGCATGCAATGGTGGCATACAATAATTAGTCCCAGTTCTGTGGCAGCTTGGTCATGTCTCCACCCTAATGCCTTTTAGATCACACCTCCACTAGTGACATCTCCAGCTTCCACCAGAGATCATCACCGGAGATGCCCACAGAGTTACCCACCCTCCCAGGGATGGAATGCCCATCACTCCCTGCCTCTGCATCAGTGGCTTGAGCTGCTAGTCAAACCTAGATAGAAAGGGCCATAGTTAGGGCTTTATCCCTCTATGCCACTGGAGAAGCAAACATCTTTATTTCTGCAATGATGCATGTGCTGGCACTATAACCAAAGCCTTTCAAGAATAACAAAGATTTTTCAGCTGCAGTGCTGTATAATCTAGATACTCTGAAGTATTTATTACATTTTAGTTACTTTTTGCAGTATGAATGGTAATCCTGCCTACACATTCGGGCATAAGCATGCCAACTTATTGCAACAGATGCAGCATATGCTATGCAGAAAAAATGGCTTGGACGGTTATGCTTTGTACTGATATCAATACCTGGGTCATGACTTCAAAGGGTCACAGATCAACTCTTCTATCTGGTAAACAAATGGAAATAAATAAATAGCAGCAGACTGTTCCTTCTTGAATACATAAAAAGCACACATCAAATTAATAAAATACAGTGTTGCAATGCAAGTGTTTAACAAGCTCTAAGTCGTAAATCGGCTGTCCTATTTCATTTATTCTGTACTTATTTTTTCCTAGTAAGTTATCTAAATTTTGAAACTTCAAGTTCAAGTGTGGGATATTGGCAAGGGTAGTAGTCCATAGTATTTCTTGTATACATTCTCAGGAGTAAACTTGCAACCCTAGGCATTCAAAAAGAAAGTGTTCTTTGCTAGTGTTAAGTGCCATAATTATATCTGCCCTCAGTTTCCTGTTGAGCAATGTGTGCAGATTTAACCCTTTGAGTCTAACTTCTAAGAGATTTAGTCTTTTTACTGAAAACATACCAAATCCATTTTGAAGTCAAACTACTGGATTTGGATATGATATATATATTTAACAGAATGGATATAATTACTCTGACTTTGTCCATATAAAACTATGAAATAAAAGAGAAAAACCTCTTTATAGATTTAATGTGCCTCTTAGTATATCCCAATGTCTTAAAGCTCCAAATACTGATTGGTAAAGATACATTTATTGTCCACTCATATGCCCAAATATTTAAAGACAGTGATATTTTCTATTAATTTATTATTCATGTTATACGTGCTCCCATCCTTAAAACCTCCATCATTTTTTATAGTTATTTGTTTGGTTTAATTTGATCCACTTCTGAAATAAGATACATAAAATCATTTATAATGGCAATGTTTTTTATTAAGCACCTACATATGCATCAGAAAAGATACTCTGACCAAACATGAGCTCACTAAGGTATGTTAAACAATAAAGGCCAAGGAGAGATTCCTGTGCTACAACCCCTGAGTGTAATAAAATTCATATCCAAGATCACTGATAGCTGCTGAAGTTCAAGTTCTAAGCTAACCAGTAATTGAGGTTCTAGACCCAAGTTTTACAGTTTATCTAAATTAAATTATGTTATTTATGTTGAAGCCATGAGTAAAACATATGTATACCAATGTCTAACTGAAGATAATGCTCAAAAGAGAAAAATACATTGTTTTCAGAATTTAGCTTATATGTTGCAATTGATCAACTAACTACACATGAGCATAAACTGATATAGCAATAACCCACGCCTGGGTGTGGGTAATGCTAAATTTACCCACGGTTGGCGTGGTTTGGTCCCGAGGGCGAAGCCCGAGGGACCAAACAAAGCCAACCGTGGGTAAATTTAGCATTACCCACACCCAGAAGTGGGTTATTGCTATTATACCATGACATTATTTAAGAAAAGAAACTGTTACTTTTCTTAAATAATGGCATAGTATAATGCCTGTTTACTGTCCTTCCGCAGATGTCTGGCATCCGCGGCAGTTCTGATGTACTGCGCCTCGCGGTACATCAGAGTTGTGAGCAAAAGCAACGGAGAAAGCAAGATCTCCGTTGCTTTTTTAGTGATATGCTAAAATAATAAGTTATAGAGACACAGTTTAAAAAAAGCGGAGATGTCCGTTGCTTATTTTAAAACTGTGTCGCTATGTTAAACTCATTTAACATAGCGAGACATAAAAAGCAACGGAGATCTTGCTTTCTCCGTTGCTTTTTAAAACACTGTCTCGCTATGTTAAATGGGTTTAACATAGCGACAGCTTTAAAATAAGCAACGGAGATCTCCGTTGCTTATTTTAAAGCTGTCTCGCTATGTTAAACCCATTTAACATAGCGAGACAGTGTTTTAAAAAAACGAGTTATACTAATGGAAAAAAGTCCGGGCGACCGGACCTTTTTCCATTAGTATAACTCGATTTACAACGGGCACGCTGGCCAATCAGCGTGCACGTTTTGGGGGGGTCATGGTATAATATATATTTGTTCATTTAGTTGACTCTTTTTATGGATTAACATTTCCAGCAACAAATTATCCTTAAGTTTTCCAATGCAAATTTGATAGGTAATTTACTAATCATAACTTCAGGGAGATCAGTTCAAAGTAGTTAAAGCTTAATCCCTAAAGGAATGGTATTTAAGATTATGAAAACTGTCAATAAAAATAAACCTCAATTTGAAGCATATAAGAGTGTTTATTTGGATTAATTCCCAGCATGGCTAGCTTCTATTTTTTTTAATTTATTTGACAGAAACTTTTAAATATGTAGAATAAGTCAGCTTTGATAAGCCTATAGTAGATTAAATGCAAACTGAGTTTTGTGAGGCATTCAGTATATTTTACATTATGTTGTCCCTGAACCCTTTAGGTATTAAATAAATACATTCAAGACATGTTACTAATTTAACTGATTATACCTACAAAAGCTGGCATCATAGCTAATTATTCATCTTACCAAGGCACTAAAGAAGGAAATCAAGATCATTTCATGTTTCAGAGAGGCCGAGCTAATATGGTATAAATTTTGGAATAGCCTGTCCTGGCAGTATTTGTTATATTGGTGGAAGAGACCAGTTTATAAACTACCATCATCCCTAAATCACTGTAAGTTGCTGCCCATTCCAAAATACAGCCATTATTAATATAGGAGTACTGGTTATGTTGTTGTTTGTCTTTTCAGCTTTCCCTGGTTAGGGGTCGCCACAGCGGAACTCTGGTCCGATAATGATTGGCAGTAGATTTTTTATGGTGCCGAGTTGCCAGCCCATTGCCCAACCTTCAGTGAAAGCACGCCCATTCATGCATGTCATTTGGCAGGGAGGACATGCAGACTCCACACAGAAGGCACTCCAGCCATGAATCGAACAGGAGAACTTCTTGCTGTGAGGCAACAACACTTCCACTGTAGCGTCGAGGCTTCATAGGAGTACTGGTTATAATTTTCCAAAATGCACAATGGAACTTTTTACTGTTTAAATGAGACACCAGTGTTAACTATTCACTTATATCATTTATACATTTGTATTGTTTTACTTCTGTTGTACCACTCAGTCATTTGTAGATGTAATCCAACAAACCGACCAGCACCACGGCTGTAGAAACGCTTTTACTGAACCAAGCAATTCTGCAGATAAAAACACTTAGCGCTTTCACCCACTAACATTGTTGGGCATCATCAGAGTGTAAGTTAATTAACACAATCCACTCCATTTTTATATATATATCTAAAACCACACCCCCTTTAATTAAACGCATCAATCACGATAAAACATTCAATTGAGTAAAAAAAAAAAAAAGATATGTATATCTATATACATACTTGTGTTTATATATATATCTATCTATATATATATATATATATATATATATATATATATATATATTTGTTTGTGTCTTTCGGCTTTTCTCGGTTAGGGGTCACCACAGCGGAACTCCGGTCCGCTAATGATTGGCAGTTGATTTTTATGTACCGGCTTGCCAGGCCTGATGCACAACCTTCAACGAAGGTATGCCCATTCATGCATGTCTCCACGCAGAAGACGCTCTAGCTGAGAATCGAACCGGACATATATATATATATATATATATATATATATATATATATATATATATATATATATAAAGATTGTATCTGAAAGTTATATATTTTACATTTTATATACATACACACTTGGCACAGTAACATAACTGTATGAAGTATTTTCATGTCATAATGTATTTATATATTTTATATATAACTTCAGATACAATCACTATATACATATAAACAAACACTAGTATATATATATATATATATATATATATATATGTATATATATATATATATATATATATATATATATATATATATATATATATATATATATATATATATATATATACATATATATATATAAAGGTTGTATCTGAAAGTTATATATTTTACATTTTTACATACATACACATTTGGCACAGTAACATAATTGTATGAAGTATTTTCATGTCATAATGTATTTAAATAGCAATAACCCACGCCTGCGTGTGGGTAATGCGGGATTTACCCATGGTTGGCATGGTTTGGTCCCAAGGGCGAAGCCCGAGGGACCAAACAAAGACAACCGTGGGTAAATCCCACATTACCCACACCCAGAAGTGGGTTATTTCTATTATACTATGACATTATTTAAGAAAAGAAATAATTACTTTTCTTAAATAATGGCATTATATAATGCCTCTTTGCTGCCCTTCCACAGCTGGCTGGTATCCGCGGCAGTTCTGATGTACTGTGCATGCCTACGCAGTATATCAGAGCTGTGGCGAAAAGCAACGGAGAAAGCAAGATCTCCGTTGCTTTTTACTGTTTCGCTATGTTAAATGGGTTTAACATAGCGAGACAGCTTTAATATAAGCAACGGAGATGTCCATTGCTTATTTTAAAGCTGTCTCGCTATGTTAAACCCATTTAACATAGTGAAACAGTAAAAAGCAACGGAGATCTTGCGTTCTCCGTTGCTTTTTTTTTTAAACCTGTCTCACTATGTTAAATGGGTTTAACATAGCGAGACAGCTTTAAAATAAGCAATGGAGATCTCCGTTGCTTATTTTAAAGCTGTCTCGCTATGTTAAACCCATTTAACATAGCGAGACAGGTTTAAAAAAAAGCAACGGAGAAAGCAAGATTTCCGTTGCTTTTTACACACTGTGTCTCTATGTTAAAGGAGTTTAACATAGCGAGACAGCTTTAAAAAAAGCAACGGAGATCTCAGTTGCTTTTTTTAAACCTGTGTCGCTATGTTAAACTCTTTTAACATAGCGAGACAGTGTTTTAAAAGAGACTTATACTAATGGAAAAAGTCCGGGCGACCGGACCTTTTTCCATTAGTATAAGTCGATTTACAACGTGCACGCTGGCCTATCAGCGTGCACGTTTTGGAATATTAATGGAGGGTCATGGTATAATATATTTTATATATAACTTCAGATACAATTACTATATACATATAAACAAACACTAGTATATATATATATATATATATATATATATATATATATATATATATATATATATATAGACATATATAAAGATTGTATCTGAAAGTTATATATTTTATATTTTTATATACATAGACATTTGGCACAGTAACATAATTGTATGAAGTATTTTCATGTCATAATGTATTTATATATTTTATATATAACTTCAGATACAATCACTATATACATATAAACAAACACTAGTATATATATATGTATATATATATATATATATATATATATATATATATATATATATGAATTTTTATTATGTAGGAATGTTTTTACACTTTACATATTTTACATAAACATTGTAAAATGTATATATTATACTATATATTCATATTTTATACATTATTTATTTATATATACAATTATATTTTACATTTTTATATACATACACATTTGGCACAATAACATAATTGTATTAAGTATTTTCATGTCATAATGTATTTATATATTTTATATATAACTTCAGATACAATCACTATATACATATAAACAAACACTAGTATATATATATATATATATATATATATATATATAAAGATTATATCTGAAAGTTATATATATATATATATATATATATATATATATATATATATATATATAAAGATTATATCTGAAAGTTATATATTTTACATTTTTATATACATACACATTTGGCACAGTAACATAATTGTATGAAGTATTTTCATGTCATAATGTATTTATATATTTTATATATAACTTCAGATACAATCAATAAAAACATTTCTACAGTTGTGGTGCTGCTCGGTTTGTTGGATTACTGGTTTATTTGTGTGTGTATTCAAATATTTGTAGATGTAACTCTGGTACCCGATTTGTAGTCACCCCCCAAATTTTGCACACCAAACAACTATTATCCTCTATAAACTGGATGTATAGATCGATCAAAATAGGCCAAAACAGACCCTGGAGAACTAAGTAATTGATTTGCCTTTGCACACAAAGCATTCAGTCTCTTTTTACTTGAAACGATCATTTAGCTAACAAAGCTGAAATCCAAAGCCATGTAGGCAAATAGTCCTGTGGTTGTTTTACACCTTCTTAGAAAGGTTTTTTTTTTTTTGGTATTGTGTCAAAGGATTTAGTGAAAAGAGTCAGTAGAAATAATGGCCATGAATGACATGCCTCAAGAAGACCTCAAGAGCTAGCTGTTTTCAGTGCATTCATTGCAGTGCAGACTGTCATTTCTGGCCAGAATGTGTCTCACTGTATGCTAGTGGTAGGATGGAAACTGATTAAGAGAATGTAGAGTAGAGTCATAAAAGGGCTGTGCAAAAAATAATGAGCAGGTCTATACTTTAGAAGACGAGGGTGGACACCAAGACTATGGACTCATTTTTCTAAAGCATAAAAAACTGAATGAAACAGTAGTGCTTGGCTAGAGGACATAGTATCATTATTATTATTGAAAAATGGCATTTATAAAAATGTCAGCGACTCTGAAAAAATGACTGTAACACCTCATTTAGCAAACCAAGGAGTTTACTGCAATGTACTGGAACATGAGGATGACAGCAGAAGGAACCCACATACAGATTACAAATAAGCATGCTGCTGATGTTCTGGCCTGCTACATTCTGTAGGTTTAGGTGTTCAAATGGTCTAGTCAGTACAGATATCAGTGCCAGAGACTAATGGATGCAGTGGTAGGTAAGGGCAGCCATTAATGAGAAGGATACAGAGACTGACACAGTGGGATAAACTACAGGGCTGATAACAGGTTTGTACATCCGGCATACATCACTGGTCAGAACTGAACTGGGGAGCCACTGATCATGCTCAGACATAGAATGACTGCACAAGATAGAGAACCAACTGCAAAATCACATAAACTCAGAGAAAAGGAAGAAAGTGACACAAATGCAGCCTTTACCTTCTCACTCTTTTCTGAGTCCAAATACTGTAAGACACCACAGATCTTCTAATGATGACATTCTGAGCCTCAGTCAGCTGACTGGTTACATGCAGGAGGATTCTGATGGAATGGATTTGTCTGTATACATTTCTAGTGAGAATTAAAATGAAAATGTCTGTAGATTGTATACATCCCCTGTCTGGCTCAAACACAGAATGTGGGAATTATGTATACATGAATGGTCAGTATGAAAAGTTTAGACTGTTTTCAGCTCTAATCAGGTTTATGAATGGAACTGTGAGGACTGTTTCGCTATTATCTATATTTACATCAAATATGTCTGTTTAATGTTTTATTTAATTCTTTATTAGTATAGTTTTCTGATGATGGATAGTTCAATACACTACAGATTCATAAATTAAGCTTCTGAATTATTCTTATGAATCTACGTCATAATTATTTTTACCTTTGGAAACAAAGTTTCATGTTGATACATCAATAACATGACATTCAAATTCAAAAAGCTTGAACCCTGAATATCAACTGAACTTTCAATATCTACGAAAAAAGGGGCATGTACCCAATACCCCCACATACCTCTTTACTTAAATAAACTAAGTCCACAATTGCACAATGCAGAATCAACCACATAAAAAGAAAAACATGTCATCACAACATATTTCCAATAACCCACTGTTAAATAAGATAAATACATCAAACAGATAATAAAGGTAATATTTCTAGTGTAAAAATGTAAAACCAACCACAAAATATTTAAAATTAAACTTAAAACAAAGATCAGCACTAAAGTTGAAATAAATCTCTAATGTTGCTTACTCAGTCATATTCAGTTAAGTGAGATCTCAACAATACTGTTTTACACAAGGGGCTCCTTTAAACTCTCCTCTGGCATTTTAATCCAGCAGATTATGGCTATGAACCATGAAAGAGCTTTATCCTGCAGTTCAGGGCTTAATTTGCTCAGCCTCCATTTACCAGCTATGTAACTCTGAACTGGTCACTTAACCAGACAGTGCTCCTGGCCTGCTGCAGAAGAATACTGATGTCTAGTGGATTTACCCAGTTAAAAAATGAATGACGTAAAATAAATGAAAGTAGCATTGCATGATCCTACTAAGGTATTCTAGGCAGATGGATAGGAGTAGTTTGCAAAGTACATTAACTGACTTCTAATGAATTGGTATGGTCAGTTTTAAAAAAGCATACAGATTGTAGCTGTGAGAAACAAAACCACTTCATTCATGCACAACTAGGAATTTGTAGCCTTGGTTAGACAAGTCTATTTCATTAGCAAAGTTAGATTTGTATAGGAGTCCAGGTACCCTTAAACCTGTCCACATATGGATACTTCATCACTCATTCAAATATCATATTTCGATGCTCCCCTTCATCACTATTGTGATATTTCTTCATGTTGTCATTAAATATGCTGTGTTGACTTGCCACATATGTCTTTGCCTTCTCTGTCCCTTAATATTCATGTTTGTCTATGCTACCCCATCCATGATGGTATAAAACATCCAAATCACGTCATATCACATCTTTTAGTTCCTCCAGTATGCAGATTCCCAGTGGTCTGAGCCTTTCCTGACAATCTATCTTACTCATTTCCTTTATCATCTTTGTAACCATTTAATACATATTCAAAAAAATATGATGTATTTGTCCTAATATGTTCTGTAGACCTGAACATAATATTGCAGGCAAGGCTTTACACTTGCCTTGTATAGCTGCAGAATTATACCTATGTCTTTGGAGTCCACACCTGGGCAATGCATCTCCACATTCTGTTGACTTATACCACTGCCTTATCACTGCACAGCATAATTTAGCACATGCAAGATTATCAAAATAAGCAAGTTTTTCTTGCTCTGTCTTTCTTAAGAACACTTGTCCTAATGCAGTGCTTTTCTTAATTCATAGGTTCATAGGTTAGTACTAAGCTAACTGCCCTTGTGAGACATTTTAAGCCTAGTCAATTATCTCTTGTGAGACTCAAACCCTGCACCTTGTGTTTGTAAGGCAAAGACCTTAACCATTAGGCCACTCTCCCAAACCCCCCATCAAAACATAAAACCTGGAACGTTTTTGTATTTAAACTCGGTTAACAGCTCTGTAGCTACATTGTAACTTGCGCTGAAAGATAACTGGGAAATCTGGCTCCTCCTATATCACATCCTTAACGTCATCATCAAACAAGGAGAGTTAATGGCTTAAATATAATGCGATGTTCACAATGTTCATCACAAATATAATGGACAGGACCAACTTTCACAATGAAATAGGTTTCATCTCATTAGTCACTGGCTTCTAACTGGACAGCACTCTCTAATGTCTAACCTATGCCTCCTACCAGCTAAGCAATTCCCTATAAACCTCTCCCACCTGAGTTCCACAATTGTACATTCTGTTTAGTTTTCCACAGATTTCATCCAAGTCACACAATTAAAGTCCTTACTGAAATGCAGATACTCTGCATTCACTAAGATTCATTTCTTATTTTTGCTAGTGTCCCAGGAATGGACCAGAATCAATATTCTCTGAGTTAACCTTTGCTGTGTGAATTCACACTGTTGCCATTGATGAGACAATATACCTTCTGGATCTTTACCATCTTGAACCGCAGAATTCTCTTCATAACTTTGTCAATGACACTGTTGCAACCCTTGATTCCTCTGGCACAGTAACCATTTGAAATTATGAAACTCATTAGTGTCTGTCCTGGAATAGCAAGACTGGATGACAAAAAATGTGGGCTGATATATATTAAGTCCGAAAGTGATGTTCCTCAGAATATTCCCGTTTTTTTTTCTTGGATATGGCACATGGCAATCTCAGACTTATATATATATATATATATATATATATATATATATATATATATATATATATATATATATATATATATATATATATATATATATATGTGTGTGTGTGTGTGTGTGTGTGTGTGTGTGTGTGTGTGTGTGTGTGTGTGTGTGTGTGTGTTGGAGAAATGCAATGCCTGACAGTCACTGTTCTTCTGTCTTTACAGTCATTTCAAAAGGGACCCTTCTGGCATCCCTGCTCTCCCCAGGGAGTAAATATGCAGTTTTAACATCAGCTCACACACTACATCTGCCAGTCCTATCAGCATCCAAGGGGTAACCATCAGTCAGTAGTATCTCACCCCCTACCTTAAACCCTCTTAGATCTTTCTCTATTCTCTCTCCTTTCCCATCTACTCACCTCTCTATCAGCTACCTTCCCTGCTCATGTTACCCTCCCAGTCTGGCACTACATTAATTTTTTCTCTTGTTTAGTTTATTTTCTTTTGCACTTGTACAATGGGCATCTTTTTAAGTTTCAGTTTTATATTTAGCAGTTTATGTATGATGATTATATGTTTTGTAGTATATTTTAGAAACAGATGAACAGTACTAAGCAAGTGACCACATGAACGCTAAGATGCACAGACACATAAACATTTACATTTAGTACACTTAGAAAATGTTTGCCATCATTTACAAGCACCTCCAACATCAAACAAAGCCTTGCATGATATTCCTAGTACACATTTGTGTCTGCCCATCAGTCACACAAAATAGTACTTTGCTTGATCTGTGGTGGCAACTTATTCCGTATATGATAATACCTTGAGTTAGGAACCTATCACTCCAACAAGTGACTAGTTTTGTGAACAAGTAAGAGGTCACATAGGATCGCTTCTTTTATAACTCAAAACGTGAGACACAGATCATCCTGGAACAACCAATAGGCAGGTTTTTAATTTCTTGGACTTAAAACATTGGTACAGTTGATGTATTATTCTGGACATAAATGGCGGTACTCTGGCCAGTCAGTATTTCCTTTGGTACCCCTACTGTAGAAAATAATTCCCTAGTATAGACTTAGTATCAGCTTTATATAGGGGATAGCCTCATGGCAGCTGGTTGCATAATCCAGAATAACCAGCAGAGGTTGAAACGCATTGCTGTTTTTTCCAATGGCCCAACAAAATCTATAGCAATATGTCCAAATGATACCTCTTTAAAATGCATTGTAATGAAAGGACTTTTAAAGCCTGGTGAGAGGCCGTCTTCAGGCATCCAGCACACAACTTCTCAAATTCTTTCATTATTCCTAGCCAGTAAAACCTTGCTAGGATCTGTCCCTTAGTCTTTTCCATTCTTAGACATGCTGTTATTACATGATTAAGTGCCAGCTTCATCATTAGGATTTTGAAAGTTTTGAACACTAATAATTCATATGCTGCTGTCTCTGTTTCTCCTTACTCTGTACATTAATTCATTTTTGAAGTCAAAGTATAGGTAAGATTTAGGAATGTCTTCTTCAGCTTCTTCCCTTGCAGTCCTAACTATAATTTCCCTTGCTTGCTCAAAGTGTCATCTTCCCGCTGTGCCTTTTTGAAGTTTATCTGGCATACCTGGAAGACAGATAACCCTGGATTTTATTCAGGGATAGTCTGTTGTATAACAGAAGTCACTACCTCCACTCTTGCCACCACAATCACTGGGGTCAGGGGGTGGAGTTGTGGCTATCAAAGTGGTTGCCAAGGAGCCCTTTGACTAGGACACCATTTCATCTAAGGCTGGTTCTGCCTGTAACTACAAGGTGAAACCTTTTACAAGTTCCTAGTCTGAACCTGTGTGCTACACTGACAGCAATCTACTCTCACCTGATCTAGTTGTCATTCTTAGTTCCATGCAGATCTCAAGAAAAACTACAGCATAGCTCCCGTTGACTTTTGGTTCCCTTATTTCCAGCCCTCAAGTCTGGCCGCATCTTCATGACATGTCTTTTACAGATTAATACCTTATACACTAAGGATGCATTTCTAACTCTAGTACATGCTATGTTCACATTAACTTCACATGTCAAACACTGCATGTTTTTATGGCACTTTTTCTCTTTAACTAATTAACTCTTAAGGCTTGCCAAAGGAATTTAATACAAAGGGAATCTATTATTAGTACAGCCTCCCTTGATTTATAGTCAATGGTTTTATCAGGCTATTTCTTACATACTCTATCTGCATAGCCAGGTTCAATGAATGAGATATAAATGTACAAAAGAATGAGAGTGGGTTATGCATCCAAACCGAATAAATCTGAATAGTAAGTGATGGCCATTTATGACTGGGATGTGCTTAGCTATCCTACGCTGTTCTGTGCCATCTGATAACAATGCTGGCCACCAGTATGTAATCTCACTTCTGTCATACTGGTCCATGATAGCAGATCAGAACACAGAAGCAGGTACTTCCCTAAATGAACATCCTTATTTGCCCTACACAACTCACAGAAAGGTGGTTTGAGGAGGTGATTACCTACAAACTTCAGCTGTACATGGACAAGGGACTATGTTGTTTTTACCTGTCTGTTTGTCTGTCCTTGTCCAAAAGGCTGCAGCAATAGTGTGTATACATGAATGTACATGTAAGTGCATGATCTTAGAGGAGGGAATTAAGGCACCATGGTTCTGTTGATGTCATTTCTCATCTGGGAATGTTCTTGCCATAGATAATGCTTATTTAAAGCAAATGCTCCCTTGCTACACCCCACTTTTAGTAGTACAAGCAGTGGAAGGCCTGAATGAGCCTAGACCAAATGTTTCATTGTGAATATTACGGAGAGTAAGCAGGGTTCTATAGCTACAACAGACTAAGGAAGTGGTATGTATTGTGACCATCACATCCTTAATATATTTCCTACCCTGTGGAAAGTAGCTACTAGCATGCCACTACTTAAAACCACGCTCACTTCTAATACTGAATCCATAAGACCCAGAGCCACTTGTCTTCCCTTTTCTGTAAAGTTATTGGAAAAGCTTGTCTGCCAGGCAGGTAAAAGGAACTTTCAGTCAGCGTGGCCTTTTAAGTGATGCCCAGTGTGGCTTTGGCAAGGAAGATGAGCTAACTTTGGCCTATAGTTAGTAAGTAATAGTATACTCAACTACATAGATCTAACCAAAGCCTTCCAAAGTGTCAACCACAGATACCTCAGAGTTAAGTTTCCAAAAGACTGTTAGCCTTCCTCCTACCTAAACAGGTATTCCACAAGGATTTGTCCTAGAACCCCAGACACTTACATTGTTTATTATTGTCCTACCCTTTATCAAATGCCACATAAAACCATTACTATACACTGATAATTTAACATTTTAGCAAGCTATATGGTACACAACCAACCTAAATGTAAAGATGTTCTCTTCTGTCTAATAATCTAATATGCTACTGTTTTGACTGCATGCATCTTAACATAAACACTCCAAAAATCTAAATGTGTGCTATTTAAAACCACTAAAAGATTAGGCCTTGTTCAAAACCCTTACATCATATGATAGTCCATGAGTAAGAAAGCTGACTCTTTTAAATATCTTCTTACCTAGTCACATCCCTTTTTCTTTTTCATCTAAATATCAAATTGACAACTTCACTGGCAGAATCACTAAACCACTAGATTATGCTGGAAAGGTTGAGTGCTACTCAGTGCCAGTAACCATGAAATTGCTGTCAGAACTGCTACAATAATTCAGGTTAAATATGCCCTCCCCAACACACACACACAAACGCACACACACACACACACACACACACACACACACACACACACACACACACACACACACGCACATGCTTCCACCTCAACAGTACTACAAATCCTTAAAAACAATGTGTTTAGGTTTAGTAATTGTAGAATGGAGTGACATTACTTAATGAAAAGACCCACTGGACTCTTGTAAATGAACATTCAGATTTTATCCTCTAAAATGTGTGGGCTACAGCCCCTCCTCTATAAGCCCCCCCCCCCCCCCACAAAGGTAACCACCATGAAAAACTTCTCCAAAGCTAACTTTGGGCTCCTAAGAACAGAGGTGGCTAACTTCATGACACACATGCAAATGGAGAATAGTTGCATGACCACTGAATCATACACCAATGCACTGTACGAACACGTACACAAATGCATGGATCCTGCCATACCCAATAGAACCAAGACGCTCTCCTCTAAAAAAGAAAGCCAATATGGTGGTCCCTTGCCATAAACAAACTCTACAACAGAAGGAGGAAACTGATGCAGAATAAGGTGAAGTCCCAAGACTGGAAAAACTCCCTTATCAGCCTCAACAAAAAGTTGAGATCCCTCATCAGAACCTGTAAAGCTAGTTATGAAAGCAGAATTGCAGCAGATAGTAGAGACAACCACAAGGCCTTCTATAGTTATGTAAAGAACCTCCATGGCAATACCCAGATTTGGTCTGAGCTACTGCCCAATATACCTCCTATACTGAGCCAACAGATATTGCCAATATATTGGCCAACAGATTCAGTGCCAACGTTACCCCCCCAAAGAACCAATCACAATGCCAGTAGATTGCCAGGCACCCAGTATTACTGCTGCACAGGTTAAAACAGCACTGTCCTTGGCCAAGAATACAGCTTCTATGGGAACTGACAATATCCCTGGCTGTGTGCATGAACTACAGAGTGACCTGGCACCTCACCTGTGTGTCCTTTTCAATCACAGTCTCACCTCAGGCTTTGCCCCTACCGAATGGTGCACTGCTATAGTTATCCCTTTCCACAAAGGAAGAACGACTACAGACCCTGGGAACTATCGCCCCATTAGCCTGACAACTCTGATATGCAAAGCTATGGAATGCATCATCATGGATCTAATCAATGAGTATATAGGGAATCTCCAAACTCTGGATCCCACACAGTTTGGTTTTGTGAAGAGTAGATCATGCCCGCTCAACTTGGTCGACTTCTTTGAGTCAGTCACCAGAGCTGTGGATGAAGGCAAGGTGGTTCATACAGCCTACCTTGATCTTGCCAAGGCCTTTGATACCATTCCCCATTCAGGAATCAATAGAAAAACTTCCTAAGCTAGGCATCAACCTCTCTAGGTGGCTTGCAAACTGGATCACAGATAAATCCCACAGTGTGAAAGTAGCTGACTCCAAGTCAGACTGCTGATAGTCACGAGTGGAGTGCCACAGGGATTGGTCCTGGGTCCTCTCCTCTTTGGTATTTACTTTTCAGAAGTCCAGTCCAACATAAAGGGACTCTGGCTGACAATGTTAGCAGATGATTGCAAGTTGGGAGCCACTATTAACTCCCCAAGTAATGTTGACATCCTACAGAAAGGCCTCACTGAGACCAACCACTGGTGCCAGAACCATGGCCTTAAGCTCAATGCCAAAAAATGTGTCATCCCCTTTGAGAAAAACCCAATTCCCATGAACTACCACATTAATGGTAGTCCGTTTAACACAGAAAATGTTATAAGAGATCTGGGAACACAGGTTGACAGCAACCTCTCTTTTGACCACCACACTGCCACTGTGGTCAGAAAGTCCTTCTATGTGACACATCTCATTACTAAGAGTTTTGCATCCAGGGAGAAAGAGGTTATTGTCTCCCTCTACTCTTCCTTCAATAGGCCAATCAAGTACAATGCCCCATTTGGCATGTACCTCACTAGACACCTGCAACAACTGGAGAGGCTGCAAATGTACCTCACAAAGAGGATACAAGGCCTTAAACACTTGTCCTATATGGACAGACTCAGAAAACTACAACTATTCTCTGTCTCATACCACCTACTTATAGGTGATCTCTGCTCAACTTACAAAGCCATGTCTGACCCAGCTCTGTTAGAAATACTACATCTAAAGAAATCCCAATCCCTCCACACCACATGCACCAGAGACCTCAACCTCATTACCACAATCAACAGATCGTGCTGGAGGGACAGGTTCATAACCCAGAGACTGCCCATGCTATGGAATAGACTTCCCATACATGTCAAACAGAGCACGTCACCGACCTTCTTCAAGTGAAATCTTGATGAGTGGATGGGAAATAGAAAATTCACCCCGGGGATCACTCCAGTGGCTCTTCTCGACAGAGGCACTGGAAACTAAGTTCAGGTGGCATGATGCCAGGGTAATCCTATGGGCTAGACTTGTAAAGGCTCCAGGGCCATTAGCTTAGTACACACCTATGAACCTATGAACCTATAAGAAACATATATGCTTAGACCTAACCAGGCTGGTACAACTAACTTCATTATCTATGCAAGAACAGTCTTATTTACATCTGACAGGTATGGTTCTGTCTTTCAGCACCATACAAAACTCCTGAAGTCTTTGTTTTTTAGATCTTTCCTCCTTAAATTGGTGCATTAAAAAATAATTGCATAATTACATAAATAAGTGTAGTCCATCAATCTGTAATTGTTTTTGTGCACATGCTTCTATTAAGAGCTCAGCATTAGTGTTGAATTCCCTTCACACTTTGTATTGACTTGGATGCTATTATGTTCATAGGTTCATAGGTTCATAGGTAGGTACTAGGCTACCGGCCATGGGGCCTACACAAGCCCAGCCAAAAAGGTACTCTGGCTTTTGCCACCCAAGAAAATTATTTTCCTGTGCCATGGTCGAGCAGAGCCACAGAAGTGATCCCCGGGGTGAATTTCCTATTTCCCATCCAATCATCGAGATTTTTCTTGAAGAGTGCTAATGAGGAGCTTTGTTTGATATAGATAGGTAGCTTATTCCAGAGTATGGGAAGTCTCTGGGACAGGAATCTATCTCTCCAGCATGTTCTATTTATTGTGGTGACAAGGTTTAGGTCCCTAGAGTGTGTAGCTCAGAGGGATTGGGATTTCTTTATGTGGAGCATGTTCAACAGCTCTGGGTTTGACATAGCTTTGTATGTTAGGCAGAGATCACCTCCGAGTAGGCGATATGTGACGGAGTAAAGCTGGAGTTTTTTTAGACGGTCTGCGTAGGGCATCTGTTTGAGGCTGGTAATCCTCTTTGTGAGGTATTTCTGCGGCCTTTCCAGTTGTTGTAGATGTCTTGTGAGGTACATACCAAAAGGGGCGTTGTACTCTATAATGGGTCTAATGAGTGATGAGTAGAGGGGAACAATGATCTCTTTTTTTCTGGATGAGAAACCTTTTGTGATGAGGTGTGCCACGGGGTGTGCCACGTAGAAGGATTTCCTGACTACTGTGGTGATGTGATTATCAAAGGAGAGACTACTGTTCACCTGTGTCCCAAGGTCTCTTATCACACTTTCGGTGTTAAGTATACTACCGCCTATGTTGTAGTTCATGGGTACAGAGTTTTTACCAAAGGGGATGACAATGCACCTTTTGGCATTGAGCTTGAGGCCATGGCTTTGACACCAGGCATCTGTCTCAGTGAGGCCCTTTTGTAGGATGTTCACATCGTTAGGAGTTTCGATTATGGCTCCTAGTTTGCAGTCATCTGCGAACTTTGTTAGCCAAAGACCTGTGTTAGCCTGTAATTCAGAGAAGTAGATACCAAACAGGAGAAGACCCAGGACTGAACCTTGTGGTACTCCACTTGTCACTGGTCTGAGGTCGGATTTGAAGTCTGCTACTTTCACAGTGTGGGTTCTGTCAGTGAGCCAGTTGGCAACCCATCTTGTGACATAGGGATTTATACCTAGTTTAGTGAGTTTATCTATAATTCCAGAGTGGGGGATGGTGTTGAAAGCCTTGGCAAGATCTAGATAGGCTGTGTGAACCACCTCACCCTCGTCTACAACTTTGGTGACTGCTTCAAAGAAGTCTATCAGGTTTAGGAGACATGATCTGCCTTTTACAAACCCGAACTGGATGAGGTCCAGAGTTTGGAGATTACCAATGTCTTTGTTTATAAGTTCCATGATGATACATTTCATTGCCTTGCAGACCAGGCTCATCAGGCTAATGGGGCGGTAGTTCCCAGGGTCTGTGGTGGCTCCCCCCTTGTGGAGTGGAATAACCGTCTCTGTGCACCATTCAGCAGGCACAAAGCCTGGGGTGAGGCTATGATTAAACATGATACTTAGGTAGGGTGCCAGTTCCTTCTGTAGTTCATGTAGAACGCAGCCTGGGATGTTGTCTGGTTCCATGGATGCTGTGTTCTTGGCTTTGGAGAGTGTGTTTTTTACCTGTGCAGCCATGATTACAGGAACTTTGCATTCTTCCAGTATAGAGATGGGCTCTTTAGGGGGTGAGAGGGGGCTAAAGTTAGCACTGAACCTATCTGCCAGGATGTTGGCAATATCAGTTGGGTCTGTATATTTAGTGCCATTGTGCTGTAACTCAGAGCAGATCTGAGTGTTGCCATTGAGATTCTTGACATAGCTATAGAATGCTTTGTGGTTGTCTTTAGAATAAGTGGTGATTTTATTTTCATAACTAGCTTTAGAGGATTTTATCGGGGATCGCAGCTTCTTACTGAGGCTGACCAGAGAGCTCCTCCACTCATGGGGTTTTACTCTCTTTTGCAACAGTTTCTTCCTTCTGTTGTACAGTTTGTTTATGGCAGGGGACCACCAGATTGGCTTCCTTTTTTTGGAGGATAGCGTCTTGGTTCTGTTTGGGATAGCACGATCCATGCACTCGTGTAAGTGCTTATAAAGTGCAATTGTGTAGGATGTATTGTCCATCTGCATGGGTGTCATGAAGTTCACCACCTCTGTCTTAAGAAGCATGAAGTTGGCTTTGGAGAAATGTTTTACCATGGTTTCCTTAATGGGGGGTGTCGGCAGGATGTGGATATCGAGGGTAATTAGCTTATGGTTGGATCGGACAAATGAGGCATTGACTTCAGGTGTGGAACACCAGTCACTCATGTTGGTAATGACTAGATCTAGGATATTGTTGCCCCTGGTGGGGGTGTGGATAAGTTGATCCAGGGCATTGGAGTTTATGAATTCCGGAAAGCGTTGAGTGAAGGAGTTGGTACCTGAGTAGTTTTCCCATTTAATGGTGGGGTAGTTGAAATCACCCATTATTAGGGTGTTTGGTTGAGCCCTAATATTTTCCAGTACATCAAGAAAACAGGAGTGGGAATCCTGGGGCATGGTGGGGGATCTGTAGAAAGCTACAATTTGGATTGCAGTTTTGCCCATAGTTAGTTGCACTTGGATAACCTTGGCTGCATTCTGCTGAGCAACTATCCTGAAGGTGTGGATATCCTTAATGAATACAGACACACCTCTGCCTTTGGTGTTCCAGTCCAGGTTACATGGCCAAAAAGTGTGGTATGAGTTATAATAAACAACCAAAATCCAAATGGAATAAACTTCACAAGATACAAAAGCACAGATTTATTCTAGCACCTTGGTGTAAAAACACCTTCATGGAATACAGATCCAATCACAGATACTGCTTAAATACACATTTTAATAATGATTAAACAATAAAACAATAAAATAATTAAATAAATTTAATTATTTCTTAAAGCAAGCATCTCCAGTTAATTTCACCGTTGAGTCCTTTAGGGACCATGGTATTAAATTTCAAAAAATAAATACTTTCTTTGTATAAAAGTTTATCTTTTAAAATATTATCGTCCTCACAAAAAGAAATGATTTGTTCCAAAACACATCCTTTAAACAATGAATAGTCACTATTATGTAATTCTATAAAATGAGCAGCAATCATTTTTTTTTTCCTCCCATTTTTAATATCTCTAATGTGTTCCATAAAACGTGAGCGGAACATCCTCTTTGTTTCCCCCACGTAAAACATATTACAGGGGCAGCTTAAAACATATACTACCCCCTTAGTTTCATATGAAAATTTTTCTTTAGATGTAAAGGGTACATTGTTGATATATTTAAAACAGTTGACTATATGTGGCAATGTACCCTTTACATCTAAAGAAAAGTTTTCATGTGAAACTAAGGGGGTAGTATATGTCTTAAGCTGCCCCTGTAATATGTTTTACATGGGGTAAACAAAGAGGATGTTCCGCTCACATTTTATGGAACACATTAGAAATATTAAAAATGGGAGGAAAGAAAAAATTATTGCTGCTCATTTTATAGAATCACATAATAGTGACTATTCATTGTTAAAAGGATGTGTTTTGGAACAAATCGTTTCTTTTTGTGGAGACAATAATATTTTAAAAGATAAACTTTTATACAAAGAAAATATTTATATTTTGAAATTTAATACTATGGTCCCTAAAGGACTCAACGGTGAAATTAAATGGAGAAGTTTGCTTTAAGAAATAATTAAATTTATTTAATTTTTTTATTGTTTTATTGTTTAATCATTATTAAAATGTGTATTTAAGCAGTATCTGTGATTGGATCTGTATTCCATGAAGGTGTTTTTACACCGAGGCGCTAAAATAAATCTGTGCTTTTTTATCTTGTGAAGTTTATTCCATTTGGATTTTGGTTGTTTATTATTTTAAAACTTCTGGTGGTTGTGATATAGTGGTATGAGTTATAGCCTGGTAGTGCAGGGGTGCTCTCTGGAGCCTTGAACAAGGTCTCAGTCACTGCACAGATATCGATGTTCTCCATTTTAAGGAGTGCCTCGAGTGAGTGTATTTTGAGATTTAGACTTCTAGCATTGAGTGGCATCACCTTCAGTTTTTGCTTGCCTGTTCCTGTTACGGTGGTGAATTTATCATTTGAACCTTACTTAAGAAAGGCACTATAGGGGCGGCAAGAACCTTAGCCAGTATCCGGAATCCCAGGGGTGACAGGTGCAGGCCATCTCTGGCAAAGCATCGTGGTCTGTCAACCCTGTCATCCCAGGCAGACAGATACTGGATCCCTTTAGAATGACACCAGAAGCTTAGCCAATTGTTGAAGTCAATCATTTTGTCCTTGTACTGCGGCATCATTCTGGGTGATGGCAGAATGCTACTCAGGGCTAGGGTCATACCTGCCTGGGGTACAAGATCGGAGAGCTCTTCCATGTCTCTTTTCATGTAGTCCAGGGAGGTACATCTCAGGTCGTTCACACCAACATGGACAATGACAGAGTCTTATTTATACTTGTTGTGGAGTGACCTAAGTGCGTGGGTTATGTGGCGGATCCTGGCACCTGACAGGCAATTGACAGTAACCTTCTCCTTGTTTAGCCTGGTGAGTGGGACATCAGTGTGCCTGACTATAGAGTCACCTATGACTAGTACGTTGGGTATGTTGTTTTGCCTTATTGGCTGTGGTTGAGTGGCACATTGAGTCTGCAGGCTATGTGTCATTTGGGTTGTGTAGCGGAGTGGAGGTTGCTTGCATTTCTGCTTTGGACGTCTCTGTTGCGTGAGCAGATTATTATTGAGAGCTTCCGTGAATGTTTTTGTGTTTCTTTGTGTGGATTTTAGTGGTGTAGATTTAGTGAGACTATGTGATGAGTGTGGTTTGGTGCAAGTGTTTACCTTCTCCTCTTGAATGTCAAGTTCAGTCTTGGTTGGAGATAGCTTTACCTCCAGTTTGGCTAGATAAGTGCATCTCTCACAGGTTGTAGTGTTGGGTGATAGGAGGAGAGGGTTGTCTGCGTACATGAGGCAATTGCTACATTACCCCAATATGCCCAGATTCATCAGATAGACAGGAGAGAACACTGGGAGCTGACCCTTGGACATGCCTGAATAAAAAAGTATTTTCCTCTAGATAAGTGAAGAAAGTGAGTACAAGAGCTGTTTTTCTCTAAGCAAGTGAGGAAAGTAAGTACCAAAACTGTTTCCTTTAGGTAATGAGGAAGGTTGAGTGCTGTAGTAATTAGTAGGTTATTTAGTGCTTACAACAAGTTCTGAACAACTGCTGATCACAAATAAGAAAATTCAAGTGCTAAAACTAAGAATCTGTATCTGGACTAAACTAGTTACAGGAAAGGGGGGAAACAAGTGCAAATGCAGGCTTTTAAATCAGAAAGTTGAGAGAGATGGAAAAACTGCCCAAACGGCCAGTAACTACAATTTCTGGGCCAGAACCACTCCTTATGTGGTAGATAGGTTACCTAGTGTGTACCACTCCCACTGATAAGCTAGAAGGCTTCCCTCCAACACAGAAAGCTTGAGGGGGGACTCAGAAGCTTACATACAGTCCTGGATACAGCAAATCTGAATCTGGACTACACTTGTTACAGAAAAGGTAGGAAACAGGTTTAGATTATATATATATATATATATATATATATATATATATATATATATATATATATATATATATATACATACATACACAGAAAAGTAGCTAAAACAGCAGTAAAAACATTTCAAATGCAGTGCAAGCTAGCACACTTGAGTATGTAGCAATGTTAGACCAAACAGTTTAAAAAAATGCAATTAAATTAAAAGTGACTAAAAACAAGTGCAGAATGAGTCTATTAGGTAGAATGAGGTAAAGACATGGAAATGGGGGGAGTGTCATAGATCAAATCTACAGTGGGGGCGGGCAACTGAAAAAAGCCTTCAAATTTAAACAAGATAGGGAGGGTGGGTACGGGAAAACCAACACCTTCAGCAAACATCTGAAAAACTATACAGTGAAGCAAAAATAACAGTGCACAACTCTGAAGTAGGCCAGCAATTATATAAAATTAGTCAAACAACAATTAACAGTACACAACTTTGAAGTGCCAGAAAAATATACTTAGCTTTGTATATCTCCAGGTAGTTTGAAGAGCACTCTGCCAGGTCACAGGAAGGCTCCAGAAATTATATGCAGGCTGTTACTAAGAGGGTCTAATTTTATGCAAGTAATCCTTGAGATAGTCAGATAACACACAGGATGTAAAACCAGTTATACCAACTTAAGACAGAGAGAAATAGGGGGGGGGCACCTTCAGCAGAGATCTGAAAAACTATACAGTGAAGCAAAAATATTGCACAACTCTGAAGTCAGCCAGCAATGATATAAAATTAGTCAAACAACAATTAACAGTACACAACTCTGAAGTGCCAGAAAAATATACTTAGCTCTGTATATCTCCAGATAGTTTGAAGAGCACTGGACACAGGAAGGCTCCAGCAATGATATGCCTGTATGTATATATAGTGTACCAGAGTGTTTGCTTATTTTGTAGGGTCATTTTGCTGTCTGTTTTGCCTTTATGCTTTAATCAAGGTTGAAACTGGTAATTTTAGATCAGGCTGCCTACCAGGCAACAAATATAATTAATAACTAAATAGCTAAATAAATAACTAAATCACTATGTGCCATTCACACAGTCCTGTAAAACTGTGTAATGATGTTTTGTAATGCTGCAAAAGTAAGAAGCCAAAAACAAGCAATGTAAGGAGGAAGTAAATGAGTGACCATACTACTTTTATTTGAATAAAGACTGGCCTACACACCTTAAAAATGGGTTTACATCTCATTGTTCCAAATATGAACTTAAGCAAACCAGATTGTCTTGTACTAACATGTCATAACTTGAACAAAAGCAATCTAATGTGCTCTTTCTCAGTGAGTAATTTCATGTTTTTCATATAAAAAGAAAGTCATAATAAAGCATAATATGGGTCTGATATTGAATGGGGCTACAACATTAATGTGGTCATGACTCAGTGAAAATACTTCTTACTCCTTATATGCTGTTTCTTAGGAAGATGATATTTGCAAAGACTGAAACTGGGGTAGCACACAGAAAATAAGGAACAAGGTCATAATTCTTATGTTTCTGAAACTGAAGTTTATTTTTTTATCAGCCACATGAGTGAGCATATCTACAGGAGTGAATTAGTGACATGAAAACCTCATGCCATCGTGCTTTGACTTTTTGGTACAGCTAAAACAAATTCTCTGTATCTGGATCAGTATGAAAGCTTTGTGAGAAAAGATAGTGCATATGTATATATCAACAGAGTGGAATGGTTTCTGTCTGTAAAACATATATGGGACACATGACCAACTTGTGACTGTGAACAAGTTGTTTTATTTCTCCATTCCCGCTCTTTTACTTGTTCACTATACCCAGCCTTTGGTGACTGCATTAATTTTACTGTCTGCTTTAAGTTTTTATAACTTACACCTGTCCTTTTACCTCTCAGCTGTTCATATTACCTAAAGTTATACTACCTGTTAATATGTCTGAGCATTTCATTACTAACTTTTAAGTGCAACTTGCTCCATCATATAACTTTGATAACCATGTTTTCTGACATGGCTTGTATAGTATAACCATCTGTATGCCTTTAGTTGCAGGAGAAACCACATTAGTTTTCATTGATAAATGGAAAAAAAATTGATAACTTGATTGGAGGTTCTTTTGTTTCTATTCTGTGCTTCCTGAGTATGGCTGTTTGATTTCAAATGTTACAATAACTTTCTTTGTCGCAGATCTAGGTAACATAGTTATACTTGTTGTTGTGTCTTTCAGCTTTTCCAGATTAGGGGTTGCCACAGCAGAACTCTGGTCTGCTAATGATTGGCAGTAGATTTTTACGTGCCGAGTTGCCAGCCCTGACGCACAACCATCAATGAAGGTACGCCCATTCACGCATGTCTCCACACAGAAGACGCTCTAGCTGAGAATCGAACAGGACAACGTCTTACTGTGAGGCGACAATGCTACCACAGCACCACCACCGCAGTAGGTAACATAGTTATACTACCACCTACAAATAGCCTGAAGAAATAAAACCAATAATTAATAGCAGATGTGTACATTTTACATATTCACATTCTGCCATAAAGACCTGAAAGTCTCTGCTTATGATAAACATTCCTATAGGCACAGTTTTCAGTAAGTAAAAGAAAATGATATGATAGCGCACTTTAATTTGTTTGTTTGTTTGTGTCTTTCGGCTTTTCCTGGTTAGGGGTTGCCACAGCGGAACTCCGGTCCACTAATGATTGGTAGTTGATTTTTACGTGACGAGTTACCAGCCCTGATGCATAACCTTCAACGAAGGGACGCCCATTCATGCATGTCTCCACACAGAAGACGCTCTAGCTGAGAATCGAACCGGACAGCGTCTTACTGTGAGGTGACAATGCTACCGCAGCACCACCACTAGCACACTTAATGTAAACCATATAGTTAGGAAAGAAAATATCAGGCATTTAACTGCTACAGAGATAGGAAGTATTCATAAACTGGAAAATTACCATATTATAACAATGTCTAGTAAATACAGGTAGCCAGAAGATTTCTCCCTAACCCAATTCAAGTGCCACCTGGACAGTTGGATGGTGAACAGGAAGTTCATCCCTGGTTTGGCACCTGTGTCTCTAATGGACACAGGCAACCTGTAAATGGTTCATCTCCCAGGCCCTAGCTTATAAATGTTTCATCTTCCAAGCCCCTAGTTACACTTACCAAGGGTATCGGAACTTGTCAGACATTTTGGATGCATGGCTAGGCTTAAAAAGGCCCTTCTGGTCATTAGCCTAGTAAACATCTGTGAACCTATAAACCAGGCAATGAGTAGGATTCCTTGAACTATTACATGTAGCTGCTGCCAATGTGATATGAAGCAACATGGGAGTAGTGTAGAACAATTAATGAAAACTAAAAAAAAAGATTACAAATGTGGTAGTGGACACAAAATCAGGTACTGAATAAAAATCTAATGCCACAATAAAAGAAATAACTGCACAGTGATCCATCCAGATGCAAATGTGTTAAAGGCTTTCTTCAAAGTTCATCAGACTAATTTAGTATTTACATTTGCAGTCCTTACATATCATAGTTAAAAATGCAATCCATTTAAAAGTATTTGCCATTACACATTTATCTTCATGTATTTTTTTAAACAAATAATGCATTTGTCTATGCAAGTATATGCCTTCCTAATCTTCTTAGCTTCTAAAAGGGTTTAATAGAAAATTTGTCATTCAACCCATATTCATTATGTGGTGATAATATAGTGATACATTTATATTTGGTGGATCAGTGTGCATTTTTGTGTAAAAATTAAGTATAAGACTGCTGTTTGACTTCTAAGTCCTATTGTGAAGGCTTTAGTGCAGGCCAAAATCCAGTGTTGAAATGATGCATCGTTTGTAAGAGAATGTCCTAGAAGGAAAGGATAGTGAGCAGAATATGAAAGGACAGAAAGACTGGAGTATATAGATCAGTGCTGTCTGTGGCTCAGAAATGCAAATTGAAGAATTCTGTGCTCAAATATGCCACTCTTGTAGAAAAGATATTGTACAGGTTGATAAGTAGTTTCTAGTCATGCAGTCCAAGATATCATTAAGGAGCTTGGCACAAATTCCCAGTTGTCCAGGCACACTGTAAGGATACATGACTTGCTCAGTGCCACACAGTATGCAAATAAAGGCTGAGGGAATCAAACCCTGTGCCATAAGAAGTAGCTTGTTAATACCTCACAGCCTTAATCCTCTGCACTAGCTCCAGATGATTTTCAGCTGCTTTTTCCCCAAGAGGTCTTTCCAAAGGCTTCATTCAAGCAAAGGGCATGGCCAGCACTCGCTTAGCTAATTATTTTTACCCAAGGGTCAGTGGAACATGGCATTCTGAATAACTATTTCCTTATGTTTAGTTATTCAAGCTTGCAATTATGGCTGTGAGCTGACTCATAACCGATTCCTGTAGTAAAGGGCATAGAGTTTTAATCCTTCCACCTCCATTTGCCTATTAAGTCTGAATGAGGAGGTCAAAGTTAGAATCACAGGGGCTGCAGCCAAATGGCCCAGAGTGTCGGGTGTAACATAGGAAAGAAGAATGCCAAAGAACCTAAAAAGTAAGATGTACAGTGGTGCATCCGGTACTACTGTATGGTACAAAAACCTGGGCAGTAAAGGCACGGAGATGATGTGCCTTAGACAGGTGATAAGATGCACACTGTGGGACAGATGAAGAAATGAGAATGTAAGAGCAGAAGCCAAAGTTGCTTCAATTGCAGAAATTGTCAAAGAGAACAGATTACTGTGGTTTGGGTACATATCATGTGCAGAAAAGCAGAAGACAATCTGGTGAAAAAGATTTGGGACAGACAGGAAGAAGGCAAGAGGAAATGACGGTGTCCAGCAAAAAGGTATGTGGTTTGTATGAGAGAAGACCTGTGACAGGCAAGCATGAGTTTCGAAGAAAGTGGGGAGTGGTACTGAATAGAGAAAGATGGCAACAGTTGACATGAAACCCCAAACCCATGTAGAAAATGGGAAAAAGGGTGTTGATGATGATGATTATGACTCCGAGCAAAGCACTTAACCAGGCAATGCTGAAAATAGATATCTGTGTCCAATAGGCTTACTCAGTTAAATTAATAAAATATAAATTATGTTTTATTTTTCAGTTCTGAGCAGTGAATGACAGTAGGCTCACTGGAATATAATGGAAACTTCCAAACATCTTGGCAGTATAAATAAACTGCAGCTAGAATGTTTTTTTTTAATCCAGAAAACAACAAATACTTACATGCTTTACAACGATACCAGAAGGAATATACTTTGTTAGATTGAAGATAAAGCCTGTGAAGGTTGTCTGAGTGGAACCAATCAACTAGAACTTTTGGAAGTTGAATTTTATGTGGAGGATTTTGCACCAACACGCTCCCCATGCAGGGTGACCCCCTGCACTCTCACACTACAACTAACTCTAAAACCACAAACCTTGGAGAAAATCATAACATGTAATTTCAAAAGCTCCATTTGATTGGCTAGTATTCATCTACTGATCTTGGCTGTACTGATTCCTATGTAGATCACCAAGCTAAAAGTGTATAGTCTTAGGTTAGACATCATGATTTACTTTCTCAAAAGAAACACAGTGTAGGCTTTTTGAAATAGCTACCAAAAAGGTAAAGGTGAAACTGCACAAAAGGGAAGTAAGTGGAGAATCTCTGGCATGGGTATAGCTAGGCATACTCTTTGTACTTTACTTAGTACATTTTTTTTCCTGAGCATTATATCAACATGGCTTTTTTCAGGTCATACTATGTCTATAACTGTCAAAATGAATGCCTTTAACAACAGATGCAATATTGCTAATCTAAAAACAATATTTGTAATAGTTTTAGGGGGAACAGCTGAAAATGTTACTTACATTAATTAATAGTGCTTAGAAGGCAGCATTTTAAGAGATGTGTCCATTTTTAAGTGATATGTTTTGGGGCTATCATTAAGAGTTTGTGAGTACAAAATGGAATTTGCTTGCTACACCCCTGATCTCTGGTGTAATGAAACAGTAAATAGAATCTAACAGAATCTGTGGCAGTCATGTACCTAAGTAAGTGCATTATTTAGATGGTCCACAATCTCCTGCCACCAAGTCTATGATTCTGTGCTTAGATCAATAAATTGATGCACAATATAATGAAAACAATACATACTGATTGTTTCATAACAAGAGAGTTTTTAACCTTAGAACTCATTTTTTGCCATCTAAAAGCTGTGATACAAGAACTCTATTGCTATGAAACTTATGTCAATTTCAGTATTAACCAACTTTTAACAATTTGTTTAAAACAACACTGTTTTAAAAATGGAGGACGATCAGAAAGAGCACATCTAGCATCAGGTCAGTACATTATTTTTTGTGCTGAAGTAATAACTTAAGGAGTGCCAGATATGACTGTTTTTACAGACAGAACAGCAACACAACACCTCTCTCATACAGCTCTTTTTTCTGTCAATAACAATAGCCCATGGTATGCTCTAATTAAGCAGTTGATGCTCTATATTAACTGAAACATAAATGTATGCGTCATATTTCCTAAGACATAGTTCTTAGGCTCCCAGATACTTCAGAAGGCTGGATGTAGAGTTTAAGAGACTTGCACACAAAGTCACCTAGTGTGAACTGTCTCCCCACACTAAAAGTAAGATTAGATAGATGACAGAATGCTCACCCCTCCCACACACACACACACGCATGCACATGTATGTGTAAATACACATACCTGTTTTAAATAAACATGCAAACCCTGGCATCATTATGCCTTACAATAAATGGTATGTTATTGCATGGTGGCAGTTTATGTTGAGAGAAGTACATTTCTGTGACAATTAAATATTCTGTTCTTCCCAAATGCAAGATGTCTACCTGGCATACAATTTTTATAAACTCTACTGCCACCACTTCACAAAAACTGACCAGTTTTATAATCATAGTATGATGATGAAGAGAGATAGTATTAGGATGAAATAGTGATCCCCTCTGGGGTGAATATACCCATCATTATTAACAGCCAACTCAAAGCATATGCTTATAAAAGTGATTTCTCCAAATATAAGCTGCCATCTTTCAGTAGACATACAATTAACCAAGGCTGCAATTAGCTTGCAAGATGTAGTTTTAATTAAAATGGGGGGGGGGGGACCTTCCCCAGAAATTCTATTAGAAGAAATAACTTTTATATATTTCTGACATGTGAGCTTGAAATGCATTCAGTCAGACAGCTAGACAACTTCTTTGGAGAAACTTGGCACATGACTATGTTAACCATGGTATGTTTTTACTGTGTGTGTGTGTGTGTGTGTGTGTGTGTGTGTGTGTGTGTGTGTGTGTGTGTGTGTGTGTGAAAAGCGTATATTTAAAAAATAGTGAGACTGCTCTGTTAGGAAATTGTTATGGATGAAAACAAGTTTTGACAGTCAGGTTGCGATGTTTTACCAATGTTATTGTGGTATAATAAATGTATGGTGAATTGTGCCAAATATTCTGTTTTTTTTTTTTTATTTTTTACTTGTTAATCCTTTGTTAACTGGGTTAGTCCCACTGTTTTCAGTAGGTGCCATGGAATCTTTTACATCTATCTGAGCTATCACCCCCTCAGGCAGATGGAGCCTTGCTTTAATGTCTCATCTGAAAGAGGACACACTCAGGAGTGCAGCTATTTCATATTTTATCACTCAGACATGATTGTTTTATCAAGGTGCATAAATTCAGCATTTCTTATTATTATCTGCTGCAGCTAATAGGGTGGAATTATCTTTTGAAGAAACCTTTCCATTTTGGTAGCGATTAACTTAAAAAGATACTTGCTAAGAACAATGTTTCCTTATCTTAGAGTGCATTTTACTTCCTACAAACTAAAATGTCCACTACTACATATAAACAAAGGGTGACTTAGTTGTTTCTCTCTTTGCTGTTTCTGTGCTGTCACTTCTTTACAGTGTCCACCTTGATACAATTACATGAATTTGCATTACTTTATTTAGAAACTTATCTTATGACCTCTTACATTTCAGACTTTTAGCCTAGGAGAAGCCCACAGTGGAAGGTTCTACCCGCTCTGCCTTATTTCTCAACCACTAGAAGGCAGAAAGCAAATTGTTGCTGGATCTAAACTCCCAGCTAGTTGGCTGTGCTAATGTAAAAGGTCACAGCTGAGGGAACAGCTCAAACTGAAATGACAGGAAATGTGACACACTGCTTGCTGACCCATGAGTGAATGATACCAAACAAATTATTAACCTTCACAAAACAATTTAATTTAGGCATTATCTGTATATGAAAAAATGTTTATTATAATGTGCTCAGAAGATAATGACAAAGAACACCAAAAAAAAAAAAAAAAACAGTTCACTAACCCCATTTCCAGAAATTCTGAAAGTAAGCAGTAATTCTGGGTACAATCAATTTAAGTAAGTAAAAGGAACTACTCCAAAGAGCAGGATATTGAATGCAGTGTGGGAGGGGGAAACTGACAAACAAATGACCTATTGTTGCCTCCAACCAAACCATCTGAGGTAAAACAAATTAACAAACAATAAACTACCATAAAATCAGAAAACCGGTACTTCTAGGGTCAGCAACACCATAAGCTCCACACCAATGTCCAGTACAGAAACAAATGTTTAAACACTCGTTTCTGTACTCGACATTGTTGTGGACTGCAGAGCTTATGGTGTTGTTGACCCTAGAAATACCGGTTTTCTGATTTTATTGTGGTGTTTTTTGGTGCTTTTTCAAACGTTTTCTTTTCTTTTCACAAACAATAATAACTATGCAGGGCGATGCGGGGGAAATCAGCATTCTACAGAAAAACAAGAGGTCAAGATATAATAAATAAAACATTATTTCCCCACAAAGTTCCTTTAAGATACACAGTATATACCCATTTGTAGCCAGTGTGCTAGATCAGCAGATTCTGCTATTATCAGCACAAAATGTTGCTTTAAGGGGGCTGAACTCAAGAAACACCCAACATTAAAGAAGGTTGTAAACCTTGATAGTACTCCTACTGTGTTACCGGCCTGAAAGAAAGTTACATTGGTCTGTTTATCACCATTTAAACATGTCTTTAAGACAATATGTAACCTATTCAGTGTTAATGAAATATGATGTGTTTAATATGTGCTGTTAAACAGAGCAACCCATATAACTGATCTACAATATATTTTAAATATATACATATTTAATGAGCAACTTAACAAAATACATTTGTATTATATAAATACTTAGGCAATGCCATTTCTCTTTAGCCTTACAGTTTATTTATTTATGTTTTTTTTTTTTGCATTAAATGTTAACATTCCTAGATGCACATATCCACCGGTGGTGATTACATGGAAGAGGATAGGACTCCCCAGTGATAATGCAGTGCTTCCTTGGTTTGTGATTAAAGGCTTGCACGTCTCACACAACCTTCAAAGTTAGTATCACATTGTTTAGCAACAAAAGTTGTCTGTTATGTTATTTTGGTAACATGATTTCGTCTGCCTACAATTTCATTTGTTTCTTTAAATGTAAGCGAAACAAAATTAAATCAGGGAAAAGTAGTCAATGTGAAGCTTAAAGCTTTCTGGTGGTTGAAATGAAGAAATGTTTGTCTCATTCACAACATGGCCTTGTGTGCCCAGAAGTGGCACACAGTCTCGTGTACCCCAAAGTCATATGATGAATGCATTCCTTAACCGCTCACAGCTGAAGAGGAAAGGAAGCTGGTGAAAGTTAGTTGCACATTATCGAGAATCTTGGGGATCCAGGATACTACAGAAGTAGGTATAAGCGGTTCTCTTGCTTAAATTTAGAGTCAGTGGTGAGTTCCCAAGTGCGATGCATAGAATGTAGGTGGTTGTATATAAGCTTGGTTCATTAATGGAGACAGGAACCCCCCATTCCCCGCTAACTGCATCGGGCCTGCAGCAGCTGAGAACAACAATGAACCAGTCTGAAAAGTTTGGAATGCAATAGTAGCAGGAAGTGGTGGGCTAGGACAACCTGTCGGACTCAGTGGGTTAGCTCCGGTCTGCAATGCGCTGTCTGCTCCTGGATTTTGCTTCTTCCATTTTGTCCTCCTATTTTGAAACCATATTTTGACTTGGGTTTCTGTGAGGCTGAGAGCCAAAGCAAGGTTTAGGCGTTCGCACACAGATAAGTAACGAGTTGATCTAAATTTATTTTCCAAAGCTACCAACTGTTCGTAAGTGAAAGCTGTCCTGGCTCTTCTGGGCTTGGAACAAGTCGAATCTGACCGACGACGCTTGGGTTTGGGGGAGTCCGGTTCAGCACCATGCACCCCACTCTGAAAATGAGTTTCTTTTTCTCCTTCTTGTTCCGATTCCGACATTATGTCGTTCGTTTCAGCAGTATTATTCTCACTTTCTCCATTGTCGTTTGATGCTTGGAGAGTTAACGTTCCAGACTGCTCTGCAAACTGGAAACCTGAAATACACGCAAAGTTGATTGTTAATATGCATTTCAGTATATAGTTGTCTACATCACCTTTTTAACTAATTAGACTTTCAAACCCATTTGCATGATAACTTGATAAAGACAGCTACTCTTTCTGGTACATGTCTGTCACTGAACACACACACATATATATATATATATATATATATATATATATATATATGTGTGTGTGTATATATATATATATATATATATATATATATATGTGTGTGTGTGTGTGTGTATATATATATATATATATATATATATATATATGTATATATCTATATGTGTGTATATATATATCTATATGTGTGTATATATATATATATATGTGTGTATATATATCTATATATGTGTGTGTGTGTGTGTATATATATATATATATATATATATATATATGCATATATTTATATATATATATATTTATATATATATATATATATATATATATATATATATATATATATATATACACACACACACATATATATATACACATATATATATATATATATATATATATATACACATATATATATGGCGTATGGCTTAATTAACTGTCATGAAGCATCACTAGCAATTATCGTTTAACACTGGCATAACTTCAGCTGACTATGTAATCTCATTACATTGATAAACTCCTTTTGTTGTTCTAGGTGTTACTTTTAGTGGGCAGAGAATGCAAATAATACTGAGAAGGAACATACTACTGATGCTACACCAAAATGGCACAATGACTTCAACCATTACTTGGGTGTTATTTCTGTCAGCATGAACTGGATTGCATTTGTATGTTGTGACTACCACATCATCTTCACCTGCACCCCTCCCCCATTAAAAGTGTGCTCAGTATAAGCTGGAAAAAAGAGGACAGTGCGTGTCCCTGCTCTGACGTGCTAATAGAGTTTCAGATTTGTGAACCGTTCGATAAATGTCATCTATTAAAGGTAAGTTTTAATCGAACATATTTAGGATCAGACAGGGAAGGGGTTTGAAGTTTGAACCTGCAAGCTGTTGGAAGGAGATATGCAGGAGTCAGTAATGGGATATCGATTAATGCGAGCTAAGGCATCCTCTGTGGTGCCGATCTAAACAATTATACAGCCTGCCTGTCCCAGTGCCAATCACAGTCTTTCAGCCTCCTATACAAAAACAATTTGCTGCAATCCTTCTTCAAAATTACAGAAAAAGTGACTAGAATCGACACCAAACTATGCAAACAATAAGTGAACACAAGCAATGTTTTCAGCAATATCCATTGTTTGGGGGAAAACGTTCACCTTTAATTTAAACACAATTTTGAAGAGACAAGTATAATCAACAATATGCGAACATTTTAGTATCACCTCTTTCTTGCGTGAACTTCAGAGCAGGTCCACGTACATCTGACGATGTATTGATTTAAACCATAAAATATACCATCCCCGTGATTTAAAGGAATACAAGTGTTCTCGTGGGTTTCCTCCCACTTTCCAAGGATATACAGCAGGTGGATTCTAAACACTAAATTGGCCATAGGGGTCAGTGTGTCTGCGAATGAGTGATATAGATGAGCAACCACGGCAGGCTAGCCACCCGGCGGTGTGAACCTTGGCTCTAGATGAGTGTCACTGTTAAAGTGGCACCCCCTACCCCATCTGCAAAAACTGAGACAAATTGGTAGTGGATGGATGTGGTAGAAAATATTGTGGCGCTCTGCGCTTGTCCTGTGTCACAAGGGATATTTCACTTGACAACCTCCTTGAAGTCTGACTGAATTTCCAGACTATTGAAGTAATGATTTAAAATTTGCTAACCGGGTAAAGTGTATTGATCGCATATCTTTTCAATCTTATAATGAGCTAGCGGTCATGAGTTAGCTATACATTGCGCATTATATATGAAGTTTTTTTTATGACAGAATAGAATAACCATAAGTAAACAGTCTAACAGTAAATTTAGCAGTTTAGTGTAGTGGTACAAGGTATAACAAACATGAGAAACATCTAACCTAAACATTATAACGTGTTATAAACAATGCGAACGCTGTGCTGTTTCACTAAATTCTCGTCCAGTTAAGTGTTGTTGTTTAGTTAGCTTCACCAGTTTCCTATGGCCACCCTAACATTTCAAATGCATTTAACACCAGTCTGCAAATCTTTTCTTTGAAGTGCAACAAAGTGAATCAGGGCAAGTAAAGGCTTTCCTTACCAGGTTCACTGCCTCCGCCGCTGCTGTCCATTTCAGCACCATCCCGTTCCTCCATACCTTCAACAGTTTCTGAACTTTCTCGATCTGTCACGAATGGATTGCTCTTACTGTTGAATTTATTTGGGTCTAGAATGTCCAGGATCGAGAATGATATCTTGTGTGCGGACGTCATTTTGATCCCACTTTCTTGGTACTGAAGCATTTTAATCCAAAATCTTTCGAGTAGCGTAGACTTTCTCAAATGGCACTACTTCCGTTGATGAAAAATACTTCTCCCTCACAAAGCACAGCAGTATTGCTGCTCAAGGAAGTATTTGCCCCACGTGCTATAAGGCCCGGCACTGGTGAGAGATCTCGCAGGTTGCTCAGTACTGAGCAGCAGGATTGCCTCTGAGCTGCTGGTCCAGACTCCTGGTGTGAAGTTTGTGCCCTCTGGGAGGCTGGAGGCGGTCCACGTGGGTTGTGCTCAATGACCATTTGCACTTCAGAAACACTTTAGTTATGCATAGCCTGTCGTGCCACCTGTGCACTATGAAACCAGCAATTTAAATACATTCCGGAGAGTCTGAATTAATACTAACTGCAAGCAATATTTATATTTACAGTAGACAAATCAATTTGTATTTCAAATCTGTGTGATTTACAAACGTTACTTACACGTTCTACATATATGCTCATTATAAAATGCTTTCTCCGCCAAATATCCACCGTTTAAGATATCTAATTTTCTTCTTTGAATATACCGCCACCCCACAAAAAAGTGCCACAAAAATCCCAGTGGATCTCAGATTAGCAGCACAAGCAGAGTGTGCACAAAGTGCTTATTACGATTCTCCAAGCAGCCCAGGGCCTAAGGACAGTAGTGCTAACACTAGCAGGTGAACTACCACAAAGATAAAAGGTATGTCGCATTTATTTAAAACAGTTTGGGTATGAAGCTGGACTTGCTGAATCAATAAGCATTCCAGTGCGTTTTATTGCAAAATATAACGTAGCAAGTCAGCTCTCAGTACAAACTTTTATTATTGTTACAAATTTCTTCTCAAAGGTCATATATAGGACAGTACAGATAAGAAGATAAAGATGGACCCGTCCATAAGGAGGGCTCAGAAAGTGCTTACGAAAAATCAGGAGGGTGTCTTCATTACCTACTTTACTCACCCTCAGTGCCAGGAGAACTCCCAATCTAAACACAAATTAAAGTAGTGACAGGAGCGGAATGACATGCCAAGCTATTTGTTGTCATTTCAGCTCCTGCGAAGCCTTTCAAGTCAGTTTACATCATTACGGGGAACGTCCTTCATTCTGACTATTAAATAATCAATGTTCCAGTTTGTTCCTCACCGAAAGGGTTTGCCACACAATTTGGGCCAGATTCCAAACGAGTTACTCTTAGAGTAAGCCTGCCCTGATTCCAAAAGAACTGTTCTCGGTGTAAGTAACTGATTTGCTTCCGTGTAAGGCCTTTGTTTAAAACGGGGTTACTACGGGGGGTAGATTCCAAAACACCTGCTCTAAGTATTGTTCTGGGGAGGAAGTCTTTTGCAATTGAGGCCTTTGTGTTAAAAATTTCTTTAACCAATATCCGTTGTAAATAATATTGAGTCGTATTAATTCATCAAAATTACTTTAAATAAGTATAAAAGAACACACCACTATCGTGTGAGCTTCTTAAAAGAAGTTGCTAGTAAGAATTCATTAGCAAGTGTTTCCCATTTTGCACATTTGTTCCACATTATGAGAGGTTGTGTTCCACATTTTGGAGATGGAAAGTTGAAGAGCTATGGCTCCTGTTAGTAATTAAACATAAACTGTCACCCAAATTATTAATAATGTTATTATTGTTATTTTACCTAGATGAAGCATACCTCAGAGTCCTATCTATAGTGAGTGTGACAGTAAGTTTCAGAAGACAGTTACTTGAACAATTAGATGGGGGGGGGGCACATACCACCTCCAAGTGTCCTTGATTTTGATGGACATCCCCGATTCTGACTCAAGATTGCCCCTGTCTCTCATAAACCGTGCAGGTTTGTGACTAAATACTGGAGTCTAAAATGGTTAAATAATTCCAAATATTACAGTCAAAACGTTCTTCTTTTGGGGAAATGTAATCATTTTAGTATGTTTGCTTTCAAAGTAAATGCAATCAGTAACTTAAAAAGTGCCCCCGAATTTGATCTTTTGCCCCTGATTATTTTTATCTTTGTCCCCTAGTCTAGTTGAAGCACACTAGCGCTATACTTTTTGTACCGAGTGCGGTCCCTAAATAGGTATTAAACTTTAGAGTTTAAAACAAGCACCTACGAGACTAGCTTTGTGTTTACTCTTTGCCTAAGCTAAGCCTTTATGCTTCCTAAGATACGCTTTTTATTATCGCAACTACGTTGCAAGGGGCAACTGCGGAAAATGATACCAAGGTTTATAAGTGTTTGCCTGTGTGTATGTGTCCTGGGTGGGGGCTGGGAGAGAGGTTTAAATTTTTGAATGTGGTCGTGATGGGATGGAAATCACTGTTGATGTCTAGAGTATTTCATGGATAGACAGTATTTAAATATCGATAAATAATCTTTGGTATCGTGTCGAAAGCGATTTTTCCTTAATGATTTTATATCTCTTTGTCCATAACTAGGCAATTTGCATTTAACACGATAAAGCTTTTAAACAACTGCATAAAAAACTAGATGCATCCAGTTTTAGACTATTCCTGTTTCCAGCTGGCAATGTAAATTTGGGTTTAAAAGGAAGGCTCTTTTAAAATGCTTTCTCCACCCCGCAGGTTTTGGTTTTATTCATAGTAGCAGGTGATCGTCCTATAATTTCCGAGGTTAATGTGTTTATATGGCTCTCTAACTAGCTTTTTACAAGCCATCTGTTGGATGTTAGTAGTACTATCATGTGGGATAAACGAGAAGTTCAGTAATGGTTATTAATGTTTAGAAACTTTATTTTAAAAACATCACAGTTTTATCCAGTAGAGCTGCCGGTGCAAATTTATGTGTAACCTAAAAATGATCGTGCTGTTCAGGTTTTAAATGCAAGCTTAGTTACTTATAAACTGCATTCATTGACTGTCACACCTGATCAACCCCAAACGGTTATCTAGCTCAACCGGACCTCAGAATATTTTCTTGAGCAGCACTTTAAATTTTTCAAATTAAATAGCCCGTTTAGTTACAGCGGACATACAAGAGTAAGATTATGTAATTTTTACGAACAGCTCAATTTCTTCCTTAAAACAAGGAAAACTGTACATCATTATTCAAATGGCCATGCGCTAGAAAGTTGCTGCGTCCTTCTTGTAGTTTACCACACCTTTCATTTAAAACATTAAAATTCAGTCTGAGTGCTGTCTTCAAATTGCTTTGATGCTTGGCGGGTTTCAACCCTGACCTGTCCTGATGGCAAGTGATGGCTGAAACAAGCTCTGGATCGATATCCTCAGCGGGTGTCCAACGCTGATAACACTGTCCCAGACAATGTGCACTAACGGCGTGGACAGCTGAAATATTACACCATTAGTGATGTTGTTTTAAATAACCCCTTCCATTTCTGAGTCTTTAATGAATTTCACAGTTTAGATAGTATCTTTCAAGAAAAAAAGGCTATTAGAGTTCTGATACAAATCTGCGCTACCCAGGGATGCTTAAAACTAAAGGAATGTATTTCTCTAAGTTACCTTTCTATCCAATTCTTTGTTTTTCTGTCAACCATGTGTTGTGGGCTGCCATCAAACAGTTAAAACCTATTTATGCATTATTTATATCGGTACCACTATCACATCTCTCTCTCTCTCTCTCTCTCTCAGCGCACGTGTCATTTGTAAGTAGGAAGCAATTTACTTAGTAACTTAACTGAAACCATATGATTCCAATGTCTTTGAAATGACGATCCATTTTATAGAAATAACATACTCTTAGCCAAATGAACAAGTCATACTTGATACAAGTAAATCAGCTTCCAGAAGGAAAAGGTTCAATCTGCACAACAAGTGTAGCTTACAGACAAATATATGTTAGCAGTAACATAAGTCTTAGGGCAGGCCATGGTGGTGTAGGAGTTAGCAATGTTGCCTCACAGTAAGAAGTTCTCTGGTTCGATTCTCAGCTGGAGCACCTTTTGTGTGGAGTCTGCATGTCCCCCCCATGGTCGAGTGACATTAAAGACATGCAGGTGGGTGTGTGCGGGAATGGGTATGCCTTCTTTGAAGGTTGGGCATCAGGCTGGCAACTCGGCACTGTAAAAAATCCACTGCCAATCATTAGCGCACCAGAGTTCCGCTGTGGCGACCCCTAACTGGGAAAAGCCAAAAGACATTAGTAACATAAGTCTTAGGTAGTAAAATAAAGGATTAACAGACTGCAGAAACCTGAAACACAGTCTTGATGAAAAGAATGATATGCAAGGGGACAACTACAGAGGTGGGATGTGTGACACAAGCTCCGTAAAAGATGCATACACTGTAGGAGGACCATGAAGGAGGCATGTACCACAAAGGAGCCATGCACAGCATGAACACCATTGAGGAGGTATGCTCTGCAGGAGCAACATGAAGGAGGGAAGCACTGCAACAACAGCAACAAGGAGATATGCACTACATGAACACCACAAAGACTACATGAACACCACAAAGGAGCATGTCCTGCAAGAACAGCATGAAGGAGGCATGCACTGCAGCAGCTGCAACAAGAAGGAGATATGCACTGCACAAGCACCCCAAAGGAGCATGTCCTGCAAGAGCAACATGAAGAAGGCATGCACTGCAGCAATAACATGAAGGTGGCCATGCAGCCTGAAGTAGGCATTGAATGCAGGAGCACAACAAAGGAGGCATGCATTGCAGAAGCACCATAAAGAAGGCATGTTCTGCAGGAGCAGCATGAAGGTGGGTTGCACTGCAGTAGCACCATCATGATGGAGGCATGAGTGCTTTATTGAATTCCACTACTATTATTGGAGAAGCATCAGGATATAAACAGTACAATATTGGCTTACTAACTGGGACAACAGTACTTTCTAGAACTAAAAGGTCAGCTTGCTTACCTGCTACATTCACTACTCCCTCCTTACTGCTCAAAATACAAGACACTCTGAACATGTCTTAATTGATTGGCTGGTGGTGGTGTAGATATCATGTATGCTTTTCCCACAAAAACTCCCTTCTTTGGCCAATCTTTTAAAAAATAACAAAAAATCAATATATATCATATATATCATAACCATTTGCATTCTTCCAGTCCTCCAGGCAACTGTGTGTTCACTATTGAGGCTATCCTATCCTGGGCAATATAAAAAAAAACTCATTACAGGTGACATCAACTATGACTGGTCCAGTACAAAATCTAAAAAAAAAAAAAAATCAGCATGAACTCCTTCACAACATCATTCAAACACTATAACTGGCACCTAAAAATACTCTCCCATTTGAACAAGTGACAGAAACATTCAACTCTTTTTTTCCTGGATATCCTTAACACCCATGCTGCCTTCAGGAGGAAGAGGATCATGGCCAACCCAGCCCCCTGGCTGAATCATGAAACCAATAACTGTATGAGACATGGCGATAGAGTTTAGAAACAGTGCCACTCTGACCATACTCTCTGCTCCTACCAAACATGCACAGAATTAATGTAACTAAACAAAAAAATAGTCCAGAGGGATTAACATCATATTTCTCTAATTTAGAAGAATTCCAAGTCAAATCCTAAAATGTTTTCATCAACCAAAGCCACCCAACCCAGCCCTTTACTCAATGACACTGACCAAAATTTAGCATCCACATGCAACTCCCATTTCAGTAATGCAACGTTATCATTACCCCAAAACACATCCCCTAAGCATACCTCTACACCTGTGGACAAGGAAATAGGTGCAAAGACCCTTGAAAGTAGATATATCTAGCCAAAAATCTGGGCATTTAATTAACATAAAATATGAATACCAAGTAGCACATACCTTTTTCTGCTTTCAGGAGGAATGTGAGGTACTACACAAAAAAACACATCTTAAAAAAACAGCGTGACAAAAATGATGGAAACATAAGCACATTGTCAGACAGCTTTTGGCAAATTTTGGAAGAAAGTTTATTCTTCTTCCACTTTAACATTTAGCATTTTAAACAGCCAGGTTCATATCTCAAAGTTTATGTCTGCCTTTTGAGACCATGATAAATTTATCCCTCAACTCTTCCTCTTCTGAGATGACAGATTCTTTGAATGTCTCTTTTATAACTGCTTCTTGTGTTATTAAACATATCTTAAAGTGTCATTATGATTTTGCTAATAATGTCTCCAGGGCAGCTGCTTCTGACTCAGTAATGAGAAAATCTTCTTTGTTATGTTCTCAAAATGTTCCTGAAGTTGTTAAAACTGAAAATTTTGAATTCTTCCCTGGATAAGGAAGTTCTGTTTGGCTCTACTGCAGTAGAGATGATTACAAGGTTTAATGAGGAGGGAGAGATGATTATAGGGGTGATCCACATCTTCCTATCTTCCTTTTTAAGGCATATTAACCATTTCCTCCCACCTCAGCTCCCTTTTTTCAAAAAGTAATTCAAAAAGCAAGGTGCCAACTAACAGGATTAAAAAAAAACAATAGGAAGGAGGCTTAAAAAAGAAAGGAAAGCCTCTCATAATCAAGGGCAGCCAAAAAAAAAAAACATAAAGACTGTTTGCCTCTTCAGGTTTTCCTCCTCTAACCTTGGCAATTTCTCTCTCTCCTTCTCCCTCTCTGAATCTACATCTTTTTTTGTGACTCCATATTGTTTAAGACAAATGTGTTCTGAAAGTCATTCAGCAGGGGTACACTTGGCAATGGGAGTCTTTCCTTCCTTTCCAGAAGACTCTGCCTTGCCCAGTAAACCAAATGCCCGTGTTTCCTCAAATTCTGGATCAAATGCTATCTCAGACAGTCAAACAATCATTGCCTGCTTACCAGTATGGGCAAAGGGTTTTATTTAAAAATGTTTCTGGTGCCAAACAAAGAATGGACTTGGAGGCATGTGCTAGACCTTTCTTTTCACAATTTTTTGTCAAGGTCCCAAAGTTCATAATGTTATCCCTTCATATCCTGTTACCTCTTGTCACTTTGCTAGCATTCATGATAAAGCTAGAGCTAAACAATGTCTATCATGACATTCCCACTGGCAAACATTTCAGGCTTTTCTTAACATTTCTGTATCTGGCTTACATTACCAGCTCTCTGCCTTACCCTTTTGACTATCTACTGCTCTAAGGGTATTTATAAAGTTTCTGGATCCATTAATTGCTTATTGCAGATGTAAAGGCATTCATGTTTCCATATTTGAATTATTGTCTTATATTTCAAGACTCTTTTTAGAGTTGTCAAGAGTTGTTAGCAAGTGTTCTGAATCGTTTACTCAGCTGAGTTTTCAAATGAGCTTGCAGAAATTATTTGTTATTCCTTCTCACAGAATAGCTTTCCTGGGATGTCTATTAGATTCTACCCAGGAAAGAGCCTTTCTTCATCCAGACAAAGTTCAAATGTTTCAAAAGTCCTTCCTGAGTTCTTCCAGTCAAAACCTGATATCTGCCAGGGAATTTTTCTGGATTCTGGGGTACATGCCTTCTACAATTCTTATGATTTCCCTGGACAGGCTTCAGAAGAGAATAATTCAATTGTAACTCAGATCAGTCTGGATTCAGCAGCTATACCTTTTAACATTCCAATTCTAAGGTTTGTAAGGAAAGGGGGTTCTATGGTGGGTAGACCAGTTCTCATGGAAACCAGGTCTCCCAATCTCCCTTCCACTTCCCCTTGAGTCTGTCACAGTGGATGCATCAGTCCTGTCATGGAGAGCTGTGTCTAAAGAAGTGAGTGCAAGGTCTGTGATGCAAACAGAGCAGAAAAAAGGTCATAAATGTCAAAGAGTTAATGACAGTAATAGATGCTATGAAAGCCCTAAATCATCACTGGTCTGCTGAACCCTTGCACATTTTCACAGACAACACCACAGTGATATATAAATTGGGTTGGGGGGTATGAGATACTTTATTATAGCCTAGAAGGTATCAACTCAACTCATTTTGGCTCTTCAAGCTTCATACATTTCATCTCAGTAAAACATTTTAGCAAACAAGTAAGTAGGACCAGAACAGACCCTCACAAATGAAAACTGCTCCTGGAGGTCTTCAAAGAACTGAACCAACAGTAGAGAACACTGCAAGTCGATTTGTTTGCCTCCCCTCAGTACAGGCAGTCAAGAAAATTCTGCTCCAGGATTATTTGCAAACAGTAATAAAACTTGCAAACAGGCCTGATAGATGGATGCTTCCTCACTCCCATGGATGGAAATGTTCCTTTATGCTTTTCTACCTTTTCCGCTGATATTCAGAGTTCTTTTAGAGGTTCATAAGGACTCCCCAAAGATAGTGGTAATGACTACCATTTGGCCTGTGCAACAGTAGCTCTTCCTTCATTTGAAACTAGCCAAGGGCCATAAACTAAGTTTCCCTACTGACTGGATTTACTCACACATGACAGAAGTTGTTTGATCATAGGATCATAGGAGGTTACTAGGCTATTGGCCCTGATGCCCTTATAAGCCTAGCAAATGTTTAGCCCATGTTTAGACAAATCAGCACCCAATGTCCCTGTCCAGCAGGGACATGGGTGGAATCCCAGGGGTATATTTTCTGTTTCCCATCCAGTTATCCAGGTTGCACTTAAAAAGCGTAAAGAGGTACACCGCTTGATGTGGAGAGAGAGTCTATTCCATTGATGAGGGAGTCTCTGGGACACAAATCTGTCCTGCCAACAAGTCTTGTTGATGTCACAGACCAGGTTGAAGCCGTGCATGTGGGTTACTCGAGTGGAGCCTGACTTGCGGATATACAGCAGTCCCATCAAGGTGGGGTCCATGATCGCCTTGTATGCCAGACAGAGGTCAATTCTGAGGAGTCTGTATGAAACTGAGTAGAGGGATATGGATTTTAACCTATCTGTGTATGGCAAATGTTTGAGGCCCTGGATTCTCCTGGTGAGGAATCTCTGTGGTCTCTCTAGCTGCTGTGTGTGCTTTGCAAGGTACATGCCGAAAGGTGCATTGTACTCAGTAATGGGCCTTATAAGGGAAGAATACAGGGATGTTATGACCGCCTTGTCCCTGGATGCGATACCCTTACTTATGAGGTGGGCCATGTAGAAGGCTTTCCATACCACAGAAGCAACATGTTGGTCAAAAGTCAGGCTGCTATCATTGTGTGCCCAAATCCCTCACAACTGACTGACTGCTTAGGACATTGTTATTAATGTGATAATATGTGGGGACGTCACTCTCCCCAAAGGGGATGATGATGTATTTTTTGGTATTCAGCTTGAGGCTATGTTTCTGGCACCAGTCATTTGTCTGAGTGAGACCCTCTTGGAGGATGTCCACATCACTGGGGGAATTGATGACAACACCCGGCTTGCAGTCATCTGCAAACTTGGTCAGCCATAGCTGACTGGTTTTGGCCTGCACCTCAAAAAAGTATATCCCAAATAACAGAGGCTCCAAGACCAAACCTTGGGGGACACTGCTTGTTACGGGTCTACTGCTTGCTCCCCTATCTTGACTATGTGGGTTCTATCAGTGAGCTAATTTGCTACCCATCTGGTAACATATGGACTGATGCCTAATTGAGAGAGTTTATCTATTATGCCCGAGTGGGGAATAGTGTCAAAGGCTTTGGCCAGGTCAAGGTAGGTAGTGTGCACCGTCTTTCCCTCCTCCACGGCTTTGGTGACTGTCTCAAAGAAGTTGACCAAATTTAGCAGACATGACCTGCCCTTGATGAAGCCAAACTGTGTAGGATCAAGTGTTTGGAGGTTTCCAATATCCTTGTTAATGAGGTCCATGATAATCCGTTCCATGGCCTTGCAGATCAGGCTAGTTAGGCTGATGGGTCTATAATTTCCTGGATCAGCGAATGCTCCACCTTTGTGTCAAGGGATGACAGTGTCTGTCTTCCACTCAGCTGGGACAATGCCAGTACTCAGGCTTTGGTTGAATAGGGTGCCAAATGGTGCTGCAAGTTCCTGCCTGAGTTCATGTAGGATGCAACCTGGGATGTTATCGGGTCCCATGGAGGCTGTATTTTTTGCCTTTAAGAGAGCAGTGATGACCTGTTCTCTAGATATAAGGGTAAGGGGGCAAGGTACTGGGGCTGTCTTGATTTACTGATGGGGGGGGGCAGAGGGGTAAAGTTTCCACTGAATCTGTCAGCCAGCAAGTTTGCTATATCCACATCATTTGTGTGTGTGGTGTCCTTGACCACCAGTTCTGAACAGATCTGGGTGCTTCCTTTGAGGCTGCAGACATATGTGAAGAAGGCCTTATGGTTGTCTCTAGTTGATGTGGCCAATTTGGACTTGAAGTTTGCATTAGAGGATTTCACTAGTGCTCTTATTTGCTTGTTCAGGCTAAGGAGACATTGCTTCCATTTGGGCACCTTCTCCTTCTTGGTTTTGGACAGCAATGTTTTCCTTTTGTTATAGAGTTTATTTATTGCAGATGTCCACTAGACAGGTTTACTCTTCCTTGAGGAGGATGACTTAGTCTTGTCGGGTATTCCTGATTCCATGCATCTATATAAATGCTCGTATGGTGCTTTGGTGTAGTTTTGGATATTGGTGCCAGTTCCTACAGAGGGGGAGTGGGCTATGAAGCTGTTTATACTGTCCATCAGGAGGCTGTAATCAGCTTTGGAGAAGTTTTCTTGTCTGATCCTAGGTAGGTGGGGGTTGGGGGAGATGGTGACTTTGAAAGTGACTGCTTTGTGGTCAGATCTTACCAGGGAAGATGATATTATAGGGATGCTGCAGTGGTTACTCATGTTGGTTAATAGCAAGTCCAAGATATTATCACCCCATTGTGGGGATATCAACTAGCTGTTCCAAGACATTTGCATTGACAAAATCAAGGAATCTCTGGGCATTTGAGTTCTGGCATGAGTAGTTCTTCCAGTCTATGTTTGGGAAGTTAGAGTCACCCAGGATCAGGGTAAAGGGTTGAATCTTGATAGATTCGAACAGGTCCAAATAGGCAGATTGGGCATCTTGAGTCAGATTTGGGGGCTGGTAGCTAACTATGATTTCAATAAGGGTCTTGTCAATGGTTAACTGCACTTGGAGTGTCTCCTGTGCATCATACTGTTTGACCAGCCTAGAGGTGTGTATGTCTTTAATGTATATTGAAACTCCACCTCTTTTGGCTTTACTGTCCACAGTTTGGGTCTGAATGAATGATAGTATGAGTAACTAGGTAAGGCTGGGGTGCTCTCCGTAGCCTTGAATCAAGTCTCCGTGACTACACAGATGTCAGCATTCTCCAGGGGTAGAAATGCTTGCAATGAGTGCAGTGTCACGTTTAGACTCCTAGCGTTTAGCAGCATGACCTTTAATTTGTGTTTTGCTGGACACACCTCAACCTGATATCTGTTCAGTTAACTGCCTGGATGAAGGAATATTGAATCCTTTTAGGCATCTTTTTTTCTGAGGATATGCAGCAAATAATGAAAGATGTTAATAATGATAACAACAATAATAACAATAACAACAACAACAACAACAAAACAACAATAAAAATGATAATGATTATTATTATTATTATTATTATTATTATTATTATTATTATTATTATTATTATTATTATTATCATTTGTTAACCAGGTAGGCCCACTGAATGCACTTTCCCTTTCCTGGGGCAACCTGAGAGCAATGTCTGGTTAAGTGACTTGCTCAAAATCACACTAGGAAAATGAGAGCTGAAGGAATCAAACCCTGTACCACAGAAGCTACATTGCACAGCTTTAACCATCTGCAGTAACTGTAAGATTGCAAACAATTGCTACTAGAAAATGTATGTTTAATTGTAAAATATTTTCTAGTTGATACTCTCCAAGGTCCTTGACCCTATAAAGGCCCAGCTGCCTTTGGTTCTTCATTATTTGTGTGAGTTACTATCCTCTGGCGTTTCTTACTTTTCCATCAAGATTCATTTGCTGTTCATTTCTGCTTTTCTACCCTTGAATCCCCCATTTCTTCCTATTCCCAAGTCAGACAGTTTTTGAAAACGATTTTACATATCCATTCACCTAGAAAAACAGCTGTTTTGTTTGCATTTGAGAAGCTTCTTCTTTCGTAGTTTGAACCAGCCTATCAGGCTAATTGAAGGTTCTTAACATGGAAGACTGTTTTTCCCATTGATCTGATTTCTGCTAGAAGAGTATCTTATAGTGAGAGAAGCCTACCTTATTTTCTACAAAGACAGGGTTTCTTTGAGAACTGATATTTTTTTATGACTAAAGGTCTCAGAGCTCATCTTAAGCTAGTCTATTAATCGTCCTGTCTTTTTCAAGAACTGAAAAACATGGGAGAAAGAATTTGTCGCACAATGGGTGTCCACATGTGGCTCCATTACTACCTAGACAAAACTCAGTCCTTCAGGAAGGATGATAAACTGTTTGTCTCCTATGAAAAAAACAAAACAAACAAAAAAACAAAAAACAAAGGACAACTAGTTTCACATCAGAGAATTTTGAAATGCTTGTTTTATATTTCTTTTCTTTATTCTAACCATAACAAGCACTTTACAGGTTGGGTGAGGGCCCATTCCATTAGGGCTTTGGTTTCTTCTGTTACTTTCTGGAAAGATATGGATTCTAGAAGCATTCTAGAGGCAGAAACGTGGTTCTCTGTATAAACATTACAAATCAGATTCCTTTTCCAGATTCAGAGCAGGCTTTGCTAGGACCATTCTCTAGTGGTTCCTGCATTCTTATTTTTAATTTAAACTATGATAATCTACCCAGATAGCACAGGCTACTGCAACAGTAATACAATGCTGAATATAGTGCAGTCAAGTAAGTAAACTTACTGTGACAGTAGATGTTCTAATAGATCACTGTTGCAGAAACCATCCTACATCCTCTAGCCCCCTTTCTGTATCTGTCGATAGGTTCATAGGATCATAGAAGCTTCTTCTTTCTCAGTTTGAACCGGCCTATCAGGCTAATTGAAGGTTCTTAACATGGAAGACTGTTTTTCCCATTGATCTGATTTCTGCTAGAAGGTTCATAGGTGTGTACTAGGCTAATGGCCCTGGAGTCTTTAAAAGTCTAGCCCATAGAAGTGCCCTGGCATCGTGCTGCTCAACGTTAGTTCCCAGTGCCTCTGTCAAGTAGAGCCACTGGAGTGATCTCCGGGGTGAACTTTCTATTTCTCATCCACTCAAGATTTCTTTTGAAGAGGGCCAGTCAGGTGCTCTGCTTGACATGTATCGGAAGTCTATTCCAGAGCATAGGCAGTCTCTGGGTTATGAACCTGTTCCTCCAGCATGTTCTGCTGATTATGGTAATGAGGTTGAGGTCTCTGGAGCACGTGGTGCAAATGGATTAGGATTTCTTTAGATGTATAATTTCTAACAGAGCTGGGTCAGCCATGGCTTTGTAAGCCAAGGAGAGATTGCCTCTTGGTAGACGATATGAGACAGAGAATAGCTGGAGTTTTTTGAGTCTATGTAGGACATGTATTTAAGGCCTAGGATCCTCTTGTGAGGTACGTTTGTGGCCTTTCCAGCTGTTGCCTGTGTCTAGAGAGGTACATGCCAAATGGGGCATTATACTTGATGACTGGCCTAATGAGGGAAGAGTAGAGAGAGATGATGACCTCTTTCTTCCTGGATGCAAAACCCTTGGTAATGAGATGTGCCACATAGAAGAACTTTCTGTCCACAGTGACAATGTGGTGGTCGAAGGAGAGGTTGCTGTTGACCTGTGTCCCCAGATCTCTTATAACGCCTTCAGTGTTCACTGGGCTCCCATCGATGTGGTAATTAGTGGGAACTGAGTTTTTCCCAAAGGGGATGATGACACATTTTTTGGCAATTAAGCTTAAGGCCATGGTTTCAACACCAGTCATTGGTCTCAGTGAGGCCTTTCTGTAGGATGTCTACATCACTTGGGGAGTTAATAATGGCTCCAAGCTTGCAGTCATCTGTGAACTTGGTCAGCTAGAGTCCCTCCACCTTGGCATGGACTTCTGAGAAGTAGATGCTGAACAGGAGAGGACTCAGGACCGATCCCTGTGGGACGCCAGGCAGTCTGACTTGGAGTCCGCTAGTTTCACACTGTGGGTTCTATCTGTGAGACAATTTGCAACCCACCTAGTGATGTAGGGGTTGATGCCTAGTTTGGTGAGTTTATCAATAATTCCTGAGTGGGGAATGGTATCAAAAGCCTTGGCCAGATCGACATAGGCTATATGAACTGCAGTATGAATGGCCAGATCGAGGTAGGCTATATGAACTGCTGTATGAATGTTGTATCATTTTGTCAGGGTAGGGTTGTATATGCCCTGATATATATATATATATATGTGTGTGTGTGTGTGTGTGTGTGTGTGTGTGTGTGTATATATATATATATATATATATATATATATATATATATATATATATGTGTGTGTGTGTGTGTGTATATATATATATATATATATATATATATATAGATATATATATATATATATATATATATATATATATATATACACACACACACACACACACATATATATATATATATATATATATATATATATATATATATATAGATAGATAGATAGTTACTCTTGTTTTATGTTTCCTAGCATTTTTACTCACAGAGTTATCTTGGGGCAAGAAAGCTCTGAAGCTTTTGGTGCCCTAACTGCATTTTATATGGAGGTAGAGTATATGGAAGGCACCCTTAAGCTTTGAAAAAATAGCTGGGTTAGTCATACACCTGGCAGTATTCAACCAGAATAGCTTAGGCTACTGAAAAAGTAGTCTATTAGAACATCGTTTACTGAATTATCACGTAAGACATAGACATACATTAAAAAGGAAACAAACCATATTAACAAATTCCTAGTTGCAAACATGATACATCACATATATTCCTTTGTATAATTATCAGCAATCCAACGTTACAAACATTTATCAGTTACTCCCTACTTTAAACCTCACTCCTTTTCATAAACATTATTATGCATGTATTGTTCCCACAATTTCCATTTTTTTCTATGTAATTTGCTCCTACCCTTTTCTAAAGATCTCACTTTCAGTTCTTTTATCTTTGTTACAATATTCACTATTTCAAATACAGTTGGTTTAGACTTTGATTTCCATTTTCTAGTAATTGCTTTTTTGGCAGTTACCAGAATTAAACTTAACAAGGCCTCACTATGTCTAGGCAATTCAGATCCTGTATTCCAGCTCATAAAATCATTTCCTTAGTTACACCCATTTGCTCACCCAATATTTCTGACAAGAGTACTCCACAGGGAATTTTTAAATTCCCAAAACATATGTTCTCAGTTACCTCTTTCTTCTCCATCACACCTCCAGCATTTGTCATCTACCCGAGGAAAAGTTATTTGGAGCCTGCTTGTTGTATAAAAATACCTTGCAAACACTTCCAAGCAAAAATCTTTTAGACCTTGTTTCATATTTGGGAGGCATACATATGTCCTCCCATTGTTTCTTTGGGAATTGTTTATCCTATCTCTCTTCCCAGTTTTTTAACATCCTCTGATTGATTCCTATAGTTATTGTGAATTATGTTATATGCGCTACTAATAGTTCATTTTAACAGCAGCTTCTGTTATAGATTCAGCTAAAACCTCTACCACAGCAGGTCTTTCATTAGGGTTCCTCGATCCCTTTCCTTTTGTCTATACTCTGATATTAATCCCTGATATGGAAGACAGACTCTAGTTTGCAGTCCAAATGTCTTCTTGGTCTCTTCTCATTTTATTATCTTTCCCTCTCTAGTTATTTGCTGCAAATTCCTTTGTTCCTTACCAGTTTCTTCAGTAAATTCCAGCCCCCTGTTGCATATTATCTGTACCCCTAATTGCAGTCGTCCCATCAGCAAAAATCTCCTTTCTGCATTCTAGTGTTGGCTTAGTTGTTATAATACTTTCTGCAACTTTATGAATATAATATTCTGTATAACTGATGATCTGATGTTGTCAATTTTCATTTATTCCTCAACATATGGGTTTGGATCTGAACCTCAGATCTGACTCAGTCACTTTTCTATAGCTCGTGGAAACCACAAACTCTCGAACTTCTATCCTTAGCCATAATGCTGCACTTCCTCTCCTTCCCCAGATCTCATTTGCCATCTTTGGAAACAGACGTCATTGCTAAAGCTCTCAACCATATTTTGTTATTTCGTCTAGTGATAAGTAGCTTTTTCTTTAATCTTCTTCTAAGTATCCTCCCTTTACCCATACCTTTGGTATTTTATGGCTTACCATAGTTGGCATCTCCTTTTTCTACTTTTCTCTTTTGTTGGACTATCTTCTTTGTTACCTCTTGTTGGTATTTCTACAGTTACCATTGTTGGTAGTCTCTTTATTGCTATATCGCTAAAAAAAAAAATATATATATATATATATATATATATATATATATATATATATATATATATATACACACACACACACACACACACACACACACACACACACATGGGTCTAGGACTGATGCGCGAATGGCCATTACACCGAATCCTAAACGGCTGGGAATACTTCCATGAAAGTGCTTTTCACCGAAGAAACACTTTCGCAGAAGTATGCCTGCAGGTAGAGGGAGTTGTGGGGGAGTGACTGTTGCGGAGATTGTACTACGGTGAGGATAATGGATTTTTTTTTCCTTTTCCCCACTGCCGCTACCCAGATCGGGTAGGGGGACATTTTTGGGGGAAGAAGGTTCAAGGCATGTGGTCTCCTGAAGAGGCCAACTTGAAAATCAATATGATGAAAATGTGAGCAGTACTCCTAGTGTTGCAGGCATTTGAAGATTATCTGCCTTCTGGGACTATTGAGATACAAATGGACAATATGTCTGCAGTATGGTACATCAATAAACAAGGAGGAACCAGATCTTACCCCTTGTGTTGAGAAACTATGAGAGTGTGGCAGTGTTTGATCTCTTCAAACCAATTTCTGATACAATGTATATACTGGGGAAATCCAATGTGATAGCAGACAAGTTGAGCAGGTCCATTTTATTACCTCATGAGTCGTCTCTCAACATAGAAGTGGCAGAAATGATATTCTGCCAATGAGGCCAGGTATGCTGTGACCTATTTGCATCCCCTTGAACAATGCAGCAGATTCTTTGCCCTAATCCCCCCCCCCCGGTGGAGTCACTGAGAGAGACTCTCCTTCATGATTGGCCCTCAGGTGTCCTCTATGCTTACCCTCCAACTCCTTTAATCCCCAAATTTCTGAAGAAAGCATCTCGTTTGAAGAGCAGACTCATCTGTATTACCCCTTATTGGCCTTGAAAGATCTGGTTTATTAACTTTGGATTCTGGATCCAGGTCCAGGCTTCCTGTCTCATCCAACCGATTTGACTCACTCGGATATCTTGGGCCTTAAGTTAACTACATGGTATGTCCAATTCCAATGATAGCCAGACAGTTTAACCTTTCTTCTCTAATGTGCCACATTTTTTTTATCTTCTCATAAGGCCTGTACCAGAAGAATCTGTAAGAGCAAATGGAAAAGACTTGTCCTTTGGGCAGAACAACATGACATGGACCCTTTTTCAACACCTGTAAAAAAGGCCGTTGAATTCCTGGCTTCCATTTTCAATAACAGGGCTAGTCCATCTACAGTTAAAGTATAGCTAGCTGCTATAGCCAATTTCCACATTAGAATTGATAATTCTACTTTAGCATCTTCATGTCTTTGCAAAGCCTTTATAAAGGGACCACACTCCACCCTGGGATCTAATTGTAATGTTACAGGCCCTACCTAGAGTCCTTTTGAACCTGCTTCAAGATGTGAACTAAAATGTTTGACTTGGAAAACGATTTTTCTTATAGCCATAACATTGGCTAGAAGGGTGTCAGAAATGCAAGCCTTATCTGCTAAGCCTCCTTAGCTAAGTTTTCACAAGGATAGAGTATCTTGAAGAACCAATCCTTTCTTCCTTCCTAAGGTGGTGCCAGGATCTAACACTAACCAAATCATTAATCTCCCTGTATTCTTTCCAAATTTCTCCAACAAAGGTGAATATATGTTACGTTTATTGGACATTTACAGACAATTATGTTTTTATATACACAGAACTGAAAATTAGGAAAAGTGGTCAATTGTTTGTGTCCTTTTCTGCAACCAAATTGGGTCATCTGGTTTCAAAAGCAACTTTATCAAAATGGGTGACTGATTGTATTATCTTTGTGTATAACAAGTTGGGTCTGCTCCTGTCTAAAAGGCACGTTCAACAAGAACTAAATTGATCTCATCAGCCTTCCTCTCCAGAACTTTCATGGATGATATTTGTTCATCCACAACTTGGGCTAACCTTCATACCTTTATCACCCATTACAAACCAGATTTGATCTCGAAGGGAAGAGCAGCTTTCGACTCTACAGTATTCAGGAATATCCTTCCTTAGAGTCCACCTGGGATTTAGGTAGCTGGGGAGTCTGTCCCATATGTTGAGGAATGAATGAAAACTGACATCAGATAACATCAGATAAAGAAGTTATGTACTCACCATAACATTCCATCTGTGTTGTCCATTTTCATTCTTCCTCAACTCTCCTCCCTCCAGCCCCATCCACATTTCTTTGATGACTTCTGGAACTGCGGGAGAGTGCTTAGGAACCAGGTTTCCTTTCTTTGAGCTCCAGAAAGTGATTTTCCATAGTATGTGCATATACCTATATTGTACCTTAGGGGGCTGCAAACAAGATCTGGAGAAGGAGGGGAACTACATCATTACTGGTAATGGAGGAGCCTGTGAATTTGTGGTTTGCATGAGTTGTAGACGAGTGGCTGAGTCACATCCAGGGATCAGATCTAAACCCATATGTTGAGGAAGACCAGGGATCAGATCTAAACCCATATGTTGAGGAAGAATGAATGTGGAAAACACAGATGGAACGTTATGGTGAGCACATAACTTCTTTTTATTTTCCTTAAGAACCTGTATCCAAAATTTCACTCTCTCTCCTTATTTCTTGAATGACCCCCACCCACTCACTTCATCATCATCCCTTTCCACTTCGAATTATAGCTTTCTGCTTGTGTTCTGTATATGAGGCTTAACTGTGTAGCTTTAAATATCTCTTCAAATCAGATAATCCTAAACCACCATGTTCTGTTGGAAGGATCATCTTATTCCACATGACCCTTGCCTTCTTCCTCTCCCAGATAAAATACTTCAACTCTTTATTAATTACTGTCCATAACTTTTCCTCTGGTTGAAAATATATGTTGACTTGTATATAAAACTAAAGGGACTAAAAACATTTTCACTGCTTGTATCTTGCTATCCATATGGAAAAACAAGAGCTTCCAGTTTCTAATTTTTTATATTATCTTTTATTTGTTCTCATCCCACATATCCTTAACTGCCACAGCAGAATCCTTTTTAATCCATACTCTGAAATACTTCATTTTATTATGAACTCATAAATATGGATATTGCTGAACCAGTTCATGTGTGGGTACAGAGTTTATGGTTATAGCCTTTTTATCTGCATTCATTTTATGTCCCAAAAAAAACTTGAAATTGTCTCAAAATGTCTCACAATGCTGAGATTTTCCTTTTCTGCCTTTATCAGGTGCAAAATAATATTGTCTGCAAATAAAGCCAACTTTTCTTGGTTACCATACCACTTATATCCTTAAATTTCGTAATGTTTTATTTTCTTTGTCAATAGCTCTAAATATGATGCAAATAACAAAGGGTGAAAGAGGACACCCCTGCCAGTTCCTCTATTCAGACACAACCTCTTAGAGAGGAACCTTCCCTCTCACTTTAATTTTTGCTTCTGATCCCTCATATATCTACCTAGTTAACCTTATTATTATATCAGGGAATGCAAATGCTTCCATTGCCCTACTCATACAATCCCAGCTTACTCTGTTGAATGCTTTCTCTGCATCAAGACCCACCAACAACAGCAGCATTTTTTACATTCGGCTGCCATCTAGATCACAATTGTTCTATTAATGTTGTCAAATGTTTGCCTTCTTTCCCCCAAACCACACTGATCCACATCTGTCAATTTTGGCATCATCTTTGCTATTCTTTTAGCCATTATAGACATAATCACTTTACAATCATAGTTTAAAATTGCAGTGGGCCTATATGAAGCTGGGTCTAATGCGTCTTTACCATCTTTAGGTATTACAGCCATCAGAGCTTTCTTCCAAGATGTTGGTGCTTAGCCTCCTTTTAAAATATCGTTAAACAAAACCTTCCAGATCTTTATCACTTTCTACCCTCTTACCTTCCAAACTTCCACAGGGATACCATCTATTCCTGGAGACATTCCTGCACTTTGATTGTACATCATCATTTTTATCTCATCTCCTAGTATCTTAACTGTTAATTGCTGAGCCTCATCCATCTCTAACCTTGGCATACTTAAGTATTCCATAAATATTTCCATTCTTTCTTGATTTCCACATTTCTCTGCTTTATACAAATTTTCATAACGTTTCTGAAATATCTCTAATACGTCAACAGGAGCTCTGGTTATTTTGATTGTTATAGGCTTCCTAAGTTTGACAACAACCCTTTTTACTTTCTGTTGCATAAGCTGTTATGCTGAAAGCTTTTGTGCTCTGGAGTTATAATGAAAAACAGTTGCTTAACAGCAATCTTAATCAACTCATGCATATTTTCCAGATGCTCCCTTATTTTCTCTTTAGCACTCTGCAGTTGCGCCTCTTCTTGTTCTGTGAAATTCCTCTTATTCTGCAATACTTTTACCTTTGTAAACCCCTCCAAATAACTCTTATTACTTCCTAACCATATCTCTTTTTCTTTTATTTTTACCCTATTTTTTTAAACTCCACTTTCATTTTATCTCACTCACCTGCTATAACTTCTGAAGAAATTTCTATCATCCCTTATAACACTGGAATAATTTCCACTACCTGTTCCTTAAAATCCTCTCCTTTTAACAGATAGGTTGGGAGGCACAGGTGTCTCATTATTTCATTACCCTGCATTTTGTATCTTAGTTGTTATTGGCACATTATCTGAAATAGTTATTGGATATGTATTGAAGCTTTTAATTAAATGCACATACTCCTGTAAAATATAATTTCTGTCTAGTCTAGCCCAGTTATTGCACCTTGGAGAATAATATGTAAATTCTCTCCGAGTTCCTACTACTGAATTCACATCTTCAATACAAAAAAATCATATGTTTCTTCAGAAATCTACTGTCTTCTGTTATATTTTCCTTCTAGGTCAGGAAGACACACACTTACTGTTGCAAATCATATTCCAGTCCCTAGGTATTAGTAATACTCCCTGCTGAAAGTTGATTATTTTTCCAAAAAAATTCTTACACTCCATAATAGCAGTTTTAGGTGGAATGTAAATACATGCCAGCATAATCCTCCTCCTTTGCCAGTAGCCCCTTACTACAAAACAAATCTACCATAATTTAATTTTTTTCCTCTTACATTACTACAGATCCTCTTTCAATTAATATAATACTCCCCCTTTCATTTGTCCCTGATATTATACTCAATATTCATCATGAAATTCTTTACTTAGAGTAATATGTTCACTTCTTTCCAAATGTGTCTTGTGTAGTATCAATATTTGCACCCTGCATTTCTTGATATATTTCAATACTCTAATCTTTTTGTCTGTACCTGTGAGGATATTCATGTTCCAAAGTAATATGGCTAGAAGAGTCATTATGATAACAAGTTATTATTACCACATATTATATATATGACAGCTTTTTATTTTTCTATTTCCAGCTTTTGTGTTACATGCATCCACTAATATTTGGTAGGTTGATCATTTATACACTTGTTTCTCCATGTGAAACTGTTACATTTTATAAAACTTTTTGCTTTAAAGAAAACTCTCAAACAAAAAAAACAAACACACCCCATAACACCACATAGCCTATTAATTTAAAACAAACATACAAAACTATGTACATCTTCAGATAATGAACTTTAACTATCTTAATAGGCACAATCATCCTAAATCAGCAGGTACATCCACAGCCATTAACTAAGCCAAAATTAAGATTTTCCATGCTAAAATGTATGTTACAGCCTGTGTATCTAGCTTACACTAATTGCTGTCTGTTCTTGTCTTATTTTTATTCCCTTCTCAGATGTTAAAAATAGCTTGTTTGCTTTTAGAAAACATTAACTTTTAGTCTTTAGTAGAAGTGCCCTGGCTATCTTTAAATAAAACTAAATTATACACTGGTATATTAAATGAAATATTTATATACCAGGAAAACTGCTATGTTTTATTCACTTGCAATAATTTAAAACTTTATTTTTTACTAAGCCGCTTACCCTTGTGCCTTTTAATTTTATGCTTCTCTCAGTGGACAATACACAAAGCTCTCAAGATTTATTGCCTGAACCTGTAGTCAGCTTATCTCCATGGAAACATAAGAACAGAGTGTACAGTTGCCCTCAGCTGCAGACTTCACAACTCACACCGATCATTTATTTGCTAAAGGAAAATATTTTCATTACTGTCACAGTGTTCTCTTATTTTTATAGTATACACACTCACATACAACGAGTGAGCACGCGGGCATACACACACATATTGACACAAGAAGCTTGTTATTAGATTAAGCTAAGGGCAGTAATCTAAACATTTACCTATGCAAAAGGATGAGAAAACATCTCAACTCTTCATGTATTATACTCAGTGTACTTTTACACCTCATCCCCATTCCAACAACCCAAGATTACAGCATATAAACTTGAACATGCTTTTGTCCAGCCTTTCTTCTCTTTTTACATTGTGATGCCAACATTTTTCAAAACTAAAAAAGAAAAAAGGTACTTGTTTACTTAAGTATCTTTATTACATATAACAATAACTGAAAACGCTTTAATATATAACATACAATTTATATCATAAAATGTTTATACAAATACTGTTAAAGACAAAAGTTGTTTTACTTACAGTTACTTTCTTTTATCTGTTTTTAGTGTCCTTCGAAACATTAATGATGTTTAGTGGGGTATATGCTATTTAGTCCCCCAATATGATTAACAAAGTCAATAAAAGTCCAATCTTTCTTGGCCACTTTTTTACTGTAAATCTATACTTTACAAATGTGATTTATGTTTTCTATGTTCACATTTATTCATGAATTTCAGTTTTGCTGGTCTTCTTCCTGTTCCTCTCCATCTCCAAACCCCAGACACCAGTTCATGTCCAATGTTCTTCTGATTCTTCTAGTCAACTCCTATGCTCTTTTTCTCTCTCTCTCTCTCAGGCATTTTTCTTGGAACATTGAAAAAGGTTTTACTGGCAACGTTTCTACATGAGGCTTATTAACAGAAGAAGGAGAAGCAGAGCACTCTTCTGTTTGATGGCTCACATTTTGTTGGATAAACTTATGTATATTCTCCTTAGCCTGTTCTGCATCAAAAAATTACTTTGATCCTCCAGGAAAAAATACTCAGAAGACAGCTTTAATTTCATAGCTGCCTCTTGACATTCAATGATTGCTGGGATAAACGTGCTTCTCCTTTGCCTGGTGTACATCAAATAATCATTTTCTACAAACACTCTACTGTCTCCAGTTTTACTACTTTCTCCTTCCACAGTTTTGTCAGGATTCAACTCTTTCTACTGCTGAGATTGCATCTTTACTATTATGGGTCTTGGCTGCTTTCTCATTGCATGGTTTGGAGCATACACATAATGTGCTCTTTTGATTAACAACTCCTGCTGTGGAGTACCAGTCCAGTTGCTTATTTGTGCTTTCATAAATTAATACAGTTTGTTCCTTCCAGTTTCTATGATAAAGCAGACAATCTCTGTTTTTCTCTGTGCACTCTGTCCTCTAACTATCATTTTTTGAAACAGCTCTTCTTGAGCAGTCTCATATTTAGCCAGCCTTTTCTTCATTTCACCCTCTAATTATAGCAATTTTATCAGTTCATCTGAATAGCTGTTTAAAGCTTCTTCCATTTTTTCCAGCTTTTTGTTATTTGAGTTGATATACTCCTTCACTGTTTTCTTTATTTTAATCATCCTTGAGCACATTTGATTTATTTTTTTCCTGTAAATTACTGGAAGCCATCTCTTGCACCACAGCTGAAGCTTGAACTGCTTTTTGCTTAACAGCTGCAGGATTCTTCCCAGCGAGTGTTTTCTCTTCAACTTTTCTAGTTGATTTTCTGCAGACTCTCAATGTCTTCCTCTCCATTTCTTATTTGCTGGCATCCAGGCAGTGTACTTACTAGCCAGTAATTGAATTTTACTAAAATTGGCAGCATTTCTAGCACTTTTGTCTCAGCTTCTTTTTTCACACAGGGAGAGCTGAAGTTAAGCTGCTGATCAATGTGCAACCATCTTGGAAGTCTGTTAGAACATCAACTGCTATGATAAGTTTACTTACAAAACTGTACTTTGTACTGGCCAGTGTAGCTGCCAACCCTAAGACTGAGGCAGCGATGAAGAAACTAGCCATTGAAGATGACCTGGAGTTCTACTTTGTGGCATTTGAATGCTTTGCCTTGCACAAAACTAAAATGAAGCAGAATGGGAAAAATATTGTCATTTCAGGTAACATAAGAGACACTGAAAACATTCATGCACATGGAATGAAATGAAGTGAAAACAGTGAAATTGGATAAACTGGTAAGCATAAGATGTATGATTTAAAACATATTTTAAAACTTTGGCTTGGAGTTTATAGCAGCAGGAAATAAAAATGCTAGAAATCTTAACAGTAGACAGCTGTTGTAAAGTTTTACGTAGTAAAATAAGGTATTAGTATTGCTAAGTAATCCCAAGAACTCTAGAAGCTAGCAATGTTAGTTAGAATGTATTAAAGATAATGACACAATCTTTAAAAGTGAATTTCTTATTTTTAGGCTCAGAACTATAATGAGAAATGTATCAGATTCTCTGGGAAAAACAGCAATGCATTAGTTTGTTACAAATGTGGAGAGAGATGGGTCACATTTCTAATTATTGTGCCATTTCTGCTGAAGACAATACTACTGGTAAAAAGTTGAAAACTGAAATGTATTATTTAAATTCAGTGGTTAGTACTGAGTCCTATAAAACATCTAGGATCATAGAATCAGTAATATGGTATTGTGTTAGAACCAAGCTAATGAAGTTAATTGTATTTTTAGAAGGAAGGGAAGTTCAAGCTCTGCTAGATTCTGGAAGTATGATTTTCTTTGTCAGGAGTAAACATGGAGTCTAAGCATAAGTTTACTAACAACCAAAGTGAGGAAATATGCATTCATAGTGACAGAAAAGCATATCTGCTTACAGATGTATACATTCTGATAGTTCTAGGAAAATTGTTACATCTATTGCACTAGCACTTGATCTGGATCATGATGTAATCTTAAGAAAAGGTTTCCCCATTTTAAAGCACCACAAAAGTGTGAGAGGAGGGAGAATCCACAAATAGTACAGCAGGCTGATACACTTAACAAGGAAAAAGAAAGAACAGCAGCTTTATACACCAATTTCCTATAAGAACGGGTAGACCAGGGCAGTGGCACCCATATATAAGTTTGAAATCAAGAAAAGGAGAGGGGAGTTGGCATAGAAACTCTAGAAAGGGCTAGACTTGGCTGTAGTTAGGTGCTAAAAAGTGTCCTGTCTGTTATTAAAATCATGTCCTAGGTACAGCAGAAATCTAAAACTGTAAAAAGGTGAGCTAATATGAAAATTTGAAGCAAAAATCAATACAGGACAGGAGGCATACATGAAACAGCACAAACAGAGAGACACACATGAAACCTTAGCACATAAACTGAGGCAAATACAGAAGAAGTAGAGCACCTATTTGAGGACCCTCACAACATAACTAGTAAAAGTGAGCTAGGTAGGAAATTGCAGAGTTCTGAACCATTTTTGCTAGTGTTCATCAGAAAATTCAGTAGAGGCAAACTCTTTGGAACAGGCATATGTAATCAAGGAAAGAAATACAATTGATGATACTGTTTGTTCTAAGATGCCCCTTGCAGTAGATGGCAACATAGAGGGTAAAAAGAAAGTGAAGGGTGCTATCTGCTCATACTAAGGTGGGAGATCAACCTAAAAAACAGAGAGTACTCAGGAGGTCTGCCCTGGTAGCAGATTCAGAACAGAAGAAGGTGATTTTTGTTTAGAACTTCACTTTGTGGGAAAAGATGTAGAAGAGACTACAGTGCAGGTATTTTGGGGAAGAAGCTAAACCTTCCAAAATAAAGTAAGCAACTGAAGAAGTTAAGCCCAGTTTAATGGTTTTACAGATAAATAATATAAACTTTAAAAAGTTGGGGAAAATTATACTTTAAATAGGGCAAGGAAGAACATAACAAAGGCTGTAAGGGAAAATAGTGAACAGTTTATTCCCATTACTTCTTACACCAATTTTTCCATTAAAATATAACCTCTTAAGATATTCTGTATAAATTAACAGTGCCAAAACCTTATAGGAGACTAACAATGAAGCTAGCTCATTGCCATGCGTTGGGAGTTCACCTATGGAAAGATAAAAACTTAAGTAAGAGTACTAGCTAGACCTTATTGGCCATGTGTAATGAAAAAGATATAAAATGTCTGTGTTTCTTGTTCTTAGAAAATAAATGTACCCCATCTCAGGTATAATAGTTCCTTGATACCAATGGCTATGATCCAGATACCATTTGATTGTATTACTGTGGACATTGTGGGGCTACTAGTAATATCTAAAATGGGTATCAGTACACAATAGTCATAACAGACTATTCTAACAAAGTTCCAGAAGCAGTGCTATAATGCAAAGCTAGTACTGAGGCAACTGCCAAGAAAATGGTACTGTTGTTCTCCAGAGTGAGTATCCCTAAAGAGATACTATTGACCAAGTAACTCTTTTATGTTGAGGGCATTCTAGCAGTTGTGACACCAGACTACCATCCATAGATTGATGCATTGGTAGAGGTTTAAGAAAACACAAAAATTCATGAAAAAGGAAATTTACTGATGCAGATGGTAAAAAAATGGTAGCATTCATTACCCTACTTACCACATGCAATCAGAAAGGCATCACAAGCTTAAGCTAGGTTTATCCCACTGAAGGTTTTGTACAGCAGAATCTGAGAGGAATGCTTGAGATTGCTAAGGAAATGTGGAAAGAAAAATGGCTCCATGTAAGGAAGCTGTTTATTTGGTAGAACTGAAAATAGATGGGAAGAGCATTCCCCACACTGGGCCTGATTTCTGAAAGAAGAGATGCCATGAATGCTGGTGTACATAACAGAATGGTATCTACAGAGCTGGTTTGCTGTGAATGGTGAAGTGAGGTAAAAAAGCTGAGTAATAACTGTACACACCTATTTCTGATATTTTTTAGATTGTTTTTTGAGCCCTGGTAAGCTCAACCATCTATTATCTTCCAGCATTAAATTAGTCACTTCATTCCCATCTTCAGCCACAGTACATCATATCACCCCTTGGGGAGAATTCCATCTCTCCATTGTGGATTTGCCACTTCAAAATCCTCATCCATTCTCAAGGTGTCTTGTTGAAATTCTAAATATCATAATTGTAAACCTTTGAACTATGTGTACAAATGCAATTAATGTATAATGTATAATGTATAAAATATGGAGATGCAGCACCTTGAACATTCTATTTGAAGGTACAGTGATATATGAATTGGTATATATGCATAGTAGGGGTGTGGGTATTCAACCCCTGTGTTGGAAGTATAGGGGAGCTTTGCATTCATAGAAATCTTTAGGTGGTTTAACAATGAATTTTGAGATTTGCTACTTTAAGACTGAATCACTGTTTTGTTTTTTGAATTATTCTTCTGACAGGGAGCCCTTATTAAAGCTATTAAGACTAAATCCAAGTGAGTAACATCTTTCTTGGAAGGTTCTGGACAGGCAGAAGTAAGAAAGCACTACATAAACTGAGAAGAATGCACTCAATAGCAGATGTACAATACAGAAGTCATATTAAAAAAGGACTAAAACACTGAGCTGCTGCAAAAATAGGAAAATATCTTTTGTGTAGAGTACCCTACCAAAGCGTGATCCAGCAACAGCTCTCAGAGTCTGTATCATATCATCAAAGATGTACATCATCGAACAGAATTTCATCGAAAATGTCTTTCATTGAAACCCCCCCCCCAATTATATGTACCAACTCCAAGATCGCACTACAGTGTGGAAAGGGCAAATTTCATGATCCCCAGTGTAATGCAATCTCAGTCAGAATGGTTTGACAAATAGAATCTTCAATAAAAAGCCATTCAAAATGCTGTTTGATGATGTAACACCTCAATGAAATATTAGGGACCCATAGCTGTCATGCTAGGTGAAAAAATACAGTATTGCTGTTACTGAAGTAAAAGCCAGAAACAGTGCTGATGATCCCCCAAGAAGAAAGAAGACACTATTAAACAAAGTACAAACAGTGACTACAACTGATAAAACAGGTAATTATCCTAAAATCATGTGGCAGAGTAGACACTGCAAAGCCACAAATTTTGGACTCTATGGCAGAAGCTACAGTAAGTATTAGTAGATATTGAAGTGTTATTACACTGAAGAAAATGACATTGTAAGGGATTCTGTTAAAAATGCTAACAAAGAAAGAATAAAAACAGCCGTGACAGATCCAGGAATTTGCAGAAGCGGGGATGCAGTATGGAAAGTAGGCCACAGGGGGCTGTTCTGAGAGAATACATGAAAACAAAATTGCTGGTAGGGGTACACCACCTTAAAATAATGACAACAATAATATATTTCAGTTTGCCACTCATTGTCACAGATATGGCCCTTGAAGAGTCATATCAAATTGTTCTACAATGATTGTGTACATACCAGTACTCTTGCAGCATGCCTCATCACCCCAACCCCTAAAAGATAACTGCTTGTCTCATAATCACACCAGAGATGTATAGAGATAAGACAAACAATTTAATGACTGCAGTAATGTTTTTAACTGTCTGACCATCAACACATACTGCTCCTTGACAAGCCACATTAAAAAGATAGCCACATTGTCTATGCATCTCTGAGGTCCAGTTGCAAGGAAATTGAAAGAACTAATACCAAAGCATTTGACATCATACCACATGCAAATATAATAAACAAGCTAAATGAGTTCAGAATTGACCCATACATGATTAGATGGATAGCAAACTAGCAGAGGGACAAAATTCATACAGTAACAGTAGGGCGCCATCCTCTGACAGGATAAAGGTGATTACTGTATTCCCTCAGGGATCTGTGCTGGGGCTTCTGCAATTTGCCAACTCCTTCTCAAATCTCCACCTATCAAATAATGATATTTGGTTAATTAACTGAGTCTGCAGATAATTGTAAGCTGGTAGTGATTGTCAAGTCCTCTTCTGACATACAATAAGCATATCACCTTGAGAGACCTCAGAGATTCATAGCCTCAAAAATCTTAGCTATCAGGACAGATTGGTAGCCCTCTCTCTTTACTCAAGTCTCTTATAGACTCCTATGTGGACATCTACATCTAGCTTTTCAAGCCAAGAAAGATCCAACCTCATATGACCTCCTGTTACTTTCCAGAACAAATGGCACCTCAAATACTTGCTTAAAGGAAGTAAGCCATCAACAGATAAATAAAACACTCCAGTATGATACATTCATATCTCAACATATACTCACTTCTGGTACAGACTTCCACAAAATGTCAGAGTAGCATCCTTGATAGTTTAAATCGTAACCTAGATAACTGAATGGACCATCTAAAATTCTCCCATGGTCTACCTTGTCTTGCCCTCAAAAAAGCTGGAGGGAACTTATGAATAGATTTGTTTTTGGCTAGGTCTGTAATGGTCTGAAGACTGATTGTCTAGTACTTGGCTATGGACAGCAATTATCTGTTTTTTATACCCCAATGATCAGCATATGATTCTATCATTTGTACTGCACTAGATGTTTAAACAGGCAGCTAATGTGTGGGATGTCAGAGGCTATGGAGGCCATGTAGCACCACTGCTACAGTGCCTATATCACAGCCACTTCTGGTGATGAGCTCTGAAGTGGGATCACCATAAAGTAGTAAAACTAATGTATCCTGGCTTGCTGCTACCCTCCTCTCCCCTCTGCTATGATTCCTGTAATTAATAAAAAAAAACTGACTGGAATGCTGTTGTGGGCAGTGTATACTGTCACTATCTGTAGACAGTGGTGACAGTGTACCCTGCTGTTGTAGGTAGTGTATACTGTCACCACTGTCCACAGTTTGTATTGAAGAAAAAGGGGCTCAGGAAATACTCCTTGGGTGCATACCTCATAACCTGCAGACACCAAAAATAGATGCAATGTCACCAACACAGTGGCACAGAAAGAGATAAAGTATTGACTACAGCCCAGACAACCTAAGTTTTATTAGTGGTTCAAACATAAGTTGATGCTAGCCAGGAGGATGTGTGTGGGCCTATCCTTGAGGGAAGGGACCCTGACATATGGTTTGGGCATTTGCTAGTGCTGGCAGGGAGGATGTGCATGCCTGCCCCTGGGATGAAGGACCATGCTGGACATCTCTCTGTTAGAGTTCTGGTGGAGGCTAGAACTCAGAGATGCCAACAGGCTTAATGGGTGGGAGGAAAGAGCAGTCAGCCCAAGGACAGGGCACAGATTTCAGCTACTCCTCACTGCACTCCCATCCTGACACAGTTGTCATCAACAGGTAGATAGAGTGTATAAAGGCCAGAAAAATTCTGGTGCCTTTCAAGATTATGGTTCTACTCAGGGTAGTTCAACCATTGCTCCCAAGGATGAGAGAAACAATAACTGTTTAAATGAACCCTCATCATGAGCAAATAAATGTGCCACATGAGGCTTGATGGTCAGGAGGGGTATTGTACTAAAGAAAGAAAATGCATCCAGACCCCCCCCAAAAAAAAGACACCTAATTACCATAAAATATACATACATAAATGCACTTCCAGTAGGAACTGTAGGGTACTACTTTGAAACAGAAGATAAGGTTAAAAAAATGAGAGTGAGAAAATTACGCTAATACTTCAGAAAAATCTTCCTTCCTACAAATGTTGACTAATGAAGCACCTCCAACACAACGCTTCCTCTGTTCGCAAGTACCTAATCCCCTGATCCCGAGATCTCCAGTCATATCACCTGGTGCGATGATGTTGCACACTTGCAAAAAAAGTTTGTAAACTGTTTTCTGGAGCAGTTAAAATCAGTGTTTCACCTAAAGTAGAAAAGCAAAACTAAAAGTACCACCAAAAACAGTACAACTATTAGGTATGGCAAAGATGAATAATAATGCATTGTAGTATATCATGTATGGGCAAGTGGCAGTTTTAAAAATGGGGTGGCATGCTGTGCCATAGCCTAAATTCGCCACTCAACAGGTTACAAAACATGTCTATGATATAAAACGAAACCATAACTATAAGAAGCCATGTATTGATGGGTCCTGAGAATATCCCTGGATGATTCTTTAATAGCATGAAGCAAGATTTAGCCAAATCCGTAACAGCACTGTTCAACCTGAGCCTCCATACAAGTTTTGTACCAAGTGAATTGAGAACAGCTACAGTCATTCCCCTGCATAAGGGAGGACCTTCCACAGATTCAGGCAATTACAGACCCATGAGTCTGACCAGCTTCATAAGTAAAGCCATGGAAAGACTTAGCATGGAACTAATATTCAGGACATAGGGAACCTTCAAGCACTGGATCTGTCTCAGTTTGGATTCCTCAAGGGTAGGTCATGCTTACTTAACCAGGTACATTTTTTTGAAAAGGCCACCAAAGCAGTGGATGAAGAAAAAACAGTACATACCTCATGCCTCAACCTGGCCAAAGCTTTTGATAAAATTCCCTACTCAGGCATAATAGAAAAGCTAAATAAACTGGGAATAAACCCCTATGTCACCTGTTGGATGGCTCACTGACAGGATGCAGAAAATCAAAATAAGGACAGTTACCCCAACAGAGAGACCAGTCACTACTGGAGTCCTCCACGGTTCTGTTCTGGGACTTCTCCTATTTGGCATATACTTTTCTGAAGTAAAAGCCAGTATCAAAGGGCTCCATTTGACTAAGTTAGCAGATGGAGCAGTTATTGAATCAAAAATGACTTAGCCATCCTGCAGGAAGGTTTGTCCCAAATAAATAACTGGTGCCAGAACAGAACTGTAGGGATTGCACTAGTGACTGGTCTCTTTGTTGAAGTAAATGTCCCTATTTTGATTTCCTGTGTCCTATCTGTGAGCCAGATGGCAATCATAGACGGAAACTAAATGTCAGAACAATGCATTATTGTATCCTTTTGGAAGTCATCTACTTCAGGGAACTACCACGTTGAGAATATGCACCTAAGGGTTGAGCCAGTTGTTCAGGATTTGGTAACTTATGTGGACAATGACCTAACTTTTGACCAATATGTGTCTATTGTTGTAAAAAAATCCTTCTATATTTCACAGTATATAAACAAATGGATTGTGTCTAAATATAAGGATGTCATTGCCCTCCTTCACTTAGCCCTCATTAGGCCACTCGTTGGCTACAATGCCCCCCCATGGCATGTATCTGTCCAGATGCATGCAATAACTGGAACACCTAGATAGATACCTTAACAAAAGATGCAAGATCTAAACAATATGTCCTACATGAACCGACCAAAGGCCTGTCATTATACTCACTATCCTACAGACTGCTAAGTGGTGATCTGTGTCTGGCATACAAGGCATCCCCCAACCCAATGCTGATGGATTTAGTACACATCAACAAGTGAAATGGCATCATAAATACTTGGTCTGGTGGTCTAAACCTCATCTGCAACATCAACCAATGGTTTGGAGAGACAGCTATATCTCATAGAGGATGCCACTGTTCTAGAACAAACTTCCCAACCCCATAAAACAAAGTTCATCCCTGTCCACATTCAAGCACAAATTGGATCTATGGATGCTTAAAATCAAATTTACCCCAGGAGTGCCCCTGTACTATTAATGGACAGTGCTATGTCCTAAATGCTTTATCCCATGCATGGGTCTCCTCAAATTATCTATGGTATGATCCCATTTATTCTCATTAAGGGTCAATCTCTAACCAAATGAGATAGGTTATTTTGAGCACAAAAAGGGAATTTTGCTAGGCTTAAAATGGCCAGCATGGGCAGCTAGCCTAGGACTTACCTATGAACCTGTTAACATACAAAAACAGGAGACACTGTAGTCTCAGAGGATGAAGAGAAAAAGAGACCTGTTTTGCTGTCTCCAGTGTAAAGATACAAGTAAGGAAAAGAAACCTGTTGTCCTGACCATCCTGGAATAAAGGAGGGATAACAGAGATTTTTGGTGGACATCTTTGGTCAGTGCAACTCCACTTTGGTCCTGTCAATCCTTTTTTATCCTTGTCTGACCTTGTCTTGCCATACTAACAAGCACTGGTTGTACATGTGTCTTGTTAGCCCATATTGCCTCAATTCTTTTCTTTTTTTCTTCCTCAGCATATCTCATATCAAACATATAACCTCTATGTCTATTTTTACACTATTCTGTCACTACACTCCTTTAATATATTTTCAAATTCTATTTACATACATTTAGTGCTAATATTCCTTAATCATCCCTTTCCTTTTTTGTGTCTTTATTTATTTTTCTTCCCCCGCTCTGTACCCTTTCTCCATTTGATTTGTCAGTTTCTTCTTGATTTTCTCCTGTCTCAAATTCTCTGTCCCCTTCTGTACCTCCTACTGCTGCATATCTGCTTTTATCCTGCATTGTAATACTTTATCTTTGAATAATATTTCTTACCTCATTCCTATCATCCTTCTCCATATTGTTTACATTTCCTTCTTCAGTTATCTCCCCCATAGTACTTTTTCCACCAATATCTTCAGCTATATTATCATCAGATTGTCTCTTTTTCTGAAATATTCTCTTCCTCCTCTAAACTTTTCTTTTCTATTATAGGATAGTTAAACCAAAAATGTCCAAATTTGTTGCATTTTCCACACTTAGACCTACACGTTTTTCGTTATGTCCCCTTTCTTCACACCAACCACATATTTTATTATAGTCTGGTACAAAGTGCCTCTCATCTCCATAAAAAATGCTGTAGACTGACACCAGTTCCTCACTGTCTCCGTTTCCTGTTCATCATTATAGCATTTGACATACACTGCATTTTTCCATCCTACACATTCTATGTCACGTATATTTCCTACACCCCATCAAAACAGTTCTTTCATCATACATTTTTAACCTCGTGCACCTTATAACAGACAGAAAAAAATGCCTTTAACTCAAATTCATCTAAGCAGTCCCATGTTCTTAAAAATATATTCATTTCATGGTGCCAAGGAGCTCTTTTTCTCCACTTTATTCATACATTTTTTTTAAGTAAAGTAAAAGTTTCCAAAGTAACCTTGCAAAAGTTTTCTGTTCCTAGGTGTGTTAATGCTCTTACGTCCTGTAGTTTAAATCTCAAAGGTAAATAATATTTTGCATAGCTTCATGTTTGTCAACAATGTCACTGTTCTTTGTTTTGATTCTTACCACTGGTCTTTCCTGCTTATTTTGTTGTCTTCACATCAGTTTTTGCCTTCTTTTAGCTTTAGTCATTTTTGACTTTAATATTTTTGCATATAAAAATGTTTTCTTACTACTCCAAACAGCACTCTTATTGCTGAGGCTTGCTTTTAAAACCATTTACTCTGCTGGCCAAACATAGCCCCAAGCTGCTATCTGCACCTCTGGGCAATCCATCTCCTTTTCCCAATTTATTTGGCAGCACCTCCTCTGTTTTCTCTCCCAGCAACCAATCCACCATAGTACTCTGACCTACTTCCTGAACGGTGTTTGGCACACCTCGAGCCATCATCTTCATTAACTCAGGAGTTTCCGCACCTCCTTTCCCCAACACTGCAACACAAATCTTATCTCTTACACAATCTGTTTGTAATAATTTGGAATTCTGCATCAGTCTACTGTCAGGTTGCTGTCTTCTTTCTTCCCTCATCTTGGAAAATGTTGACCTCAGCAGCAGCCGTCCATGGTCCCCTAGAAGACAAAAAGAGTAGGGAAAGATTCCTGATGTCCTGCATAGATTTCCCCTAGTCAATATGAACATCATATCAGGACTCCCCTGAAAAGAGGACACTGGCCTAGTGGGACTAACCTAACCAACAAAGAGTAAATAAAAATAAAAGAAATAACTATTTCACCCTGAGAAATCTTTTACAAGTTTCAGGATTTTGGAGAGTTTAAAACACCCACTATTCCTAAATGGCAGTTCATTCTTTTTATAGGACTTTGGGATATGGCAGTTTCACTCATTCTGGCTGGCTACTAACTCTGTTTCTGATAGCCTGTGTGCTCACTGACAGTGATTTGATTTGTCTTGGCACACAGCCCTCCTCCCATTACTTGAAATTGGAGCGACAATTATGAACAGTTTCCAATGACCCAGGTCTTCATTTGTATTCTTTCTATACCTTCTCTTTCTTTATTAATGTCAGGTGATTTACAGTGGTGGCTGGTGACTTCAAATTAAAGGGGGGCTGCAGGAGACAGCTGAATGGGTGGGGCCAATGGGAAGGGGTGTGACCAACTAGAAAGGGGTGGAGCTATGCTCAAAACCACAACAACTGGAACTTTAATTAAATACGCTGCCCTGGGTGCCAAACCATCATAACGAGAGTCCAATCAAGACAAAATGAAGTGTAGAAGAAATAAATATTTCAATGCATTTGGCTACATGACAACTTACTTAATATCTAGATGGAAACACAAAGGTTGTGAGGCATGAAAAAATAAATTGCTTTTTAAATACATTACTGGAATGCCAGTCAAAATCAAGTATAAAATAAAACAAGAAGCACTCAGCTCAAACCACTTTTCCTTGCACTGCAGTTCTAATTATAATTTATATTCAGCTTTATAAAATTACCAAGTAACATGCTGAAAGTAGCAATCTCTGTGATACCCCCACTTGTAAAAATGTTTCTTATCCAAAAAAGACCTGCTGCCTGACAACAACTATCTACTTGTTTCATGGGGAACACGTGACCAAAGTAAAAAATGAACAGCAAACAAGAAACAAGCTCAAGATAAATTGCTTAAAGGATTACTGCACAAGTTATGGACCACACATGATAGATTGACATTCTGTTTAGTTTACGGGTAAAGCCTGCAAAGATAACTGCAAGTCTCCAACAAACGTAATGAGCTTCTGAAAATACTATAATCCTGTCATTTATTTCAAATACTGTCATATGCATTTTAATACCTAAGGCTTATACATTATCTAGTTATGTAAATATTCTCTGCATGGCAACAATGAAAAGGCTTTCAATGTTGGTAATTCTTTAACAGTATGCTTATTAAAGCTTACTTGCATCTTACAATCTCCAACAAGCTTACCTGATGGTCAATAAAGCATTGCTACTTTAATACAGAGCAACAGGGCACTGCAACATCATGCATTTTCTGAATAATAAGGATAAATCAACAGTATAAAAATATGACAGAAAACCAGAACATTCTGCAAAATCAAGGACAGATGAAAAGCCACAGTCATACTTGTGGTTTACCATGGATGGGGGAATACTCTGCACACTTACACTGCATAACTGCTCCTTGCCTTGCTTGGACAAATCCAGAGCCACTACAATGGAGAGTGGGGTGCAACAAGTAGGTCACAGTTTGAAATGTCTCTGGCTGACGGTGATGGCTCTGACACTCATACCTCTCAACCTCAGAGAAAGAAATCTGGACAAAGCCATACATAGAAGTGGGACACAGGCCCAAAAATAAAGACAATGTTTAAATATTGCTCTTATAAACTTAGAAAGATAATTGAATAGTAGTAGGTCTTGCATTAGTATGAATTTTTGAAGGTATGAAATCTGAAACTCAAATGTCTGCCATTATTTTCTAACTTCAGTCTTTAATGATTTGCTACTAATTTGCCAGAAAACCACAATTTGATGAAAAACAGACCAAAAATGTTATGCAAAAATATAAAATTGCCACACAATACAGCTGGGAACCTGTCAAAGAAGGGACACCTTTTTAAAATTAGTACTGTTAACTTGAGCAGCTGACAAAATAAGATCATCTACATGCATTTCTGAAATAAAAGTAATCTATAACTCTGATCATTACAGTTATTTATAATTGTAAACCCTCAACGTTTTCTTCCAAAATTGCCATTTTGTGGAGGGGTTATTAGGGGGAGAGCAACATTTTCAGCCAAAATTGGGGACAGTTGAGAGGTTTGGATATTCCTAATTCTATAAAGCGATTTATTTGCACGTACCTTTCAATGTCTTAATGCAGGAAATCTGGACAAGGTCAAATATATTGGGGGAACATGCAAACAGTACTAAAAATTGCTCTTGTATAAACTTAAGACAGTTGATAGAATAACAGGTCTTGCTTTAGCATGCATTTTTCTGAAGGTTATGACGTCTGAAACTCAATGTCTTTCATTATTTAGTGACTTCATTCCTAAATGATTTGGCAGAAAACCACAAATTTTATGAGGAACAAACCAAAAATAAGAAGCGAAAATCTATTCATTCTTCAAAATTCTGGATAGTTGAGAGGTATAGTTCAGCCGGGGCTGTCTGAGTTTGGAGCG
>NC_056748.1:849528401-849553401 GCF_019279795.1 Protopterus annectens | reverse complement strand
AAGGTTACAGTCAATTGTCTGTCTGATGCCAGAATCCGCCACATCACACACGCACTTAAGTCTCTCCACAACAAGTACAAGTATGACTCTGTCATTGTCCATGTTGGTGTGAATGAATTGAGACGTACTTCCCTGGACTATATGAAGACAGACATGATTGAGCTCTCAGAGTATGTGTCCCAGGCAGGTATGACCCTAGCCCTAAGGAACATCCTACCTTCATCAAGAATGGTACCACAATACCAACAAAAAATAATTGACTTCAGCAATTAGCTTAGTTTCCGGTGCCATTCCAAAGGGATCCAGTATCTGTCTGCCTGGATGACATGGTCAACAGGCCTCAATGCTTTGCCAGAGATGGCTTCCACTTGTCACCACTGGGCTTCTGGATCCTGGCCAAGGCTCTCGCCACCCACATTGTGCCGTTTTTAGTCAATATCCCAAAGAGAAATCTTCCAACATAAAAGATCTATCAAAAAGCAAATTGAAGGTCATGCTGCTTAATGCTAGGAGCCTTAACCTGAAAATGCACTCACTGGAGGCTCTCCTTGCACTGGAAGATGCTGATGTCTGTGCGGTCACGAAAACTTAGTTCAGGGCTGCCGAGAGCAACCCTGCCTTACCAGGCTACACCTCATTCCACACATTCTGATCCCAAAATGAGGTCAGAAAGACTAAGGGTGGATGAGTCTCTATCTTCATTAAGGATAGGCACACCTCCAGAATGGCTTGCCAGCATGATGCACTGGATCTACTACAGGTGCAACTGACAGTTGGCAAGACACCCATCTAAGTTATTGACAGCTATAGACCCCCCTCCATGACTCAGGATACCCATTCCTCTTACCTGGATCTACTTGACTCCATTAAGGTACTGCCTAACACCTTGATCCTTGGTGACTTCAACTACCCCACTGTAGACTGGGTGAACTATTCTTGCACTATTGCACTCAGTCAATGATTCCTTGACTTCATCAGTTCTAACAGACTAGACCAGCTTGTCTCATCCCCCACAAGGGGAAATAACATTCTGGACTTGGTTCTCACCAACATGGTCGACCACTGCACCACTCCCATAGTATGTTCTTCCCTGGTGAGATCAGATCATCGGACTGTCTCATTCAAAGTTTCTATCCCCCAACCCCCCCCCCCCCGAACCATAATCAAACTAAAAAGATTCTCAAAAGCTGACTACAACCTCCTAAGGGAGGGTATCTGTAGCTTCACACCACCGCCACCTCAGACGATGCAGACAACTATGCTGATCAGTATGCCAATGCAGTATACAAGCACCTGTACAACTGCATGGACTCAGCCATACCCAATAGAACTAAAACCGGCTCCTCAAGGAAACACAAACCTGTTTGGTGGGCATCCTCTATCAACAGGATTTACAACAAAAGGAAGAAACTGTTGTCCAAGGGTGAAAAGGAACATATTCCAAATTAGCCTTTAAAAGCAAATTAGAGCACTAGTGAAAGGCTCCAAAGCAAATTATGATTCAAAACTAACCTCTGAAACAGAGGAAAACTACAAAGCCTTCTTCAGTTACGTCAGGAACCTCCATGGCAAAAGCAAGGTTTGTTCTGAATTAGTACTTTACAGTATCACTTACACTGATCCTGTTGACATAGCCAATCTGCTAGCAGATAAGTTCAGCACAAACATCACGTCCCTGTCCCCCCCAGGCCCTTTCAACATCCCCGATACTTCTTTCGCACCTCACATCTCCATAGATCAAGTGCTAAAGGCCCTATCCAAGGCAAAGAACACAGCTTCCATGGGACCTAATAGTATCCCAGGGTGTGTTCTGCACTATCTCCAGCAAGAACTGGCTTTGCCATTGAGCACCCTATTCAATCACAGCCTAAGTACAGGCTTCATTCCAGCAGAGTGGAGAACTGCCATTGTCATCTCCTTGCACAAATGTGGGGCCACTACTGACCCTGGAAACTATCACCCCATTAGCTTGACAAGTCTGATCTGTAAAGCCATGTAGTATATTAGGTATACAATCATGTGTGCGAACACACATTTCCGAATGTCCGTTACCGCAAAACGTTTTGCCGAATTCCATCACATCGACTGTCCTAAATGTCATAAATATGTTGAATTTGACATTCCTGGATCACTCCACCACCAAAACAAGTGCTACCATGGGTCAAAAAGGGGGCGAGTTTACGATTCGTGGAAGCAGCATCGCAGAGGTGGCCATCGAACTTTTGAATGTATACCACGTATTATTATGGATCTCATAAACAAGGACATAGACAATCTGCAAGCACTTGACCCCACCCATTTCGGATTCCTCAAGGGCATAACTTGTCTGTTGAACCTTGTTGACTTCTTTGAGACTGTCACCAAGACCCTGGATGAGCAAAAGTCAGTGCATACAGCTTACCTTGACCTGGTCAAGGCCTTTGACACAATCCCCCACTCGGGCATCATGTAAAAGCTAACACAACTTGGTGTAAATCCCTATCTCATCAGGTGGGTTGCCAACTGGCTCACTGACAGGACCCTCAAAGTCAAAATTGGTGCTTCCACCTCTGATAGCAGACCTGTCACTAGTGGAGTTCCCCAGGGATCTGTCCTGGGACCCCTACTCTTTGGCATCTACTTCTCAGAGGTTCAGGCAAAGACAAAAGGCCTGTGGTTGACCAAGTTTGTGGATGACTATAAGTTGGGTGTTGTCATTGACTCCCCAAATGATGTTAACGTATTGAAAGAGGGTCTCACAGCAGTTATTGATTGGTGCCAAAGTCATGGCCTTAAGCTAAATGCAAAAAAAGTATCTTCATACCATTTGGCAAAAACACGGCCCCTAAGCACACAACTTGTGGCGAGAGACCTGGGCTCTCAGGTTGCTAACAACCTCACATTCGACCATCATGTAGTGGCTGTGGTCAGAAAAGTCTTTTACTTGGTTCATCTCATAAGTAAAGGGATTGCATCCAGAAAAAAAGAGGTTATTACCTCTCTATACTCTGTCATTTGACCGATAATTGAGTATAATGCCCCATTTGGTATGTACCTGAATAAACTGGAAAGAGTACAGCGGAAGTATGCCAAGGGCATCCATGGATGTGAAAATCTAAGTTATTATGAAAGACTAAAATATATGAACTTGTACAGTGTCTCTTACAGATATTTAAAAGGAGATCTTATTCAGGTATATAGGGCATTTAGGGACAACTACCTCTGGGAATATTTGGAGTTAACAAAAGTACTAGAGGATCGTCAGATAACCTATGTAGAAGATTCTATAGGAATGAGAAGTGTAATAATTGGTTCTCTGACCGAGTAGCTGATGCTTGGAACAGACTACCAAGTTACATTAAAGCAAGTACTAGTTTAGATATTTTTAAGAACAACCTGGATATTTATTATGGGAACAAGTGTTTTGGTATATTGGCAAGCTAGGAAGTCATTAATGCCCGTGCTTGAAACATTTGTATGTATGTATGTATGTACCTCTCCAAATATCTGCACCAGCTGGAAAGGCCACTGAAATACCTCACAAAGAGAATCCATGGCCTCCAATAGCTGTCTTATGTGGACAGACTCAAATCACTATCACTGTATTTGGTATTGTACAAATTGCTCAGGGGTGATCTGTGTCTCACCTACAAGGCAGTCTTGGAGCCTGCCCTACTAGAGATGCTCCATATCCATAAGTCTAACCGCTCACTCATTACCCGCTCGAAAGGCCTGAAACTTATATGCGTCATCAACAAATCCTGCTGGAGAGACAGGTTTGTCGCCCAGAGGCTGCCCATTCTCTGGAATAGACTTCCCATGCATGGCAAACAGAGCACCTCACTGACCCACTTCAAGCGCAACCTTGATGAGTGGATGGGAAACCACAAATTTGTCCCAGGGGATCCACCTGTGTCCCTCATCAACAGGGGAGACAGGTACTGACTGAGGTTTCTTTTTGGGGATAAACTCTTGGCTAGGCTTATCAGAGCCCTAGGACCATTAGCCTAGTAACCTCCTATGATCCTGTGAAAGAACAACTTGGTACATAGACAGAGCTCCAGAAATCTCTGATAATGATTGAGAGAGCCACAGAGTTGAAACCACCACTTGTACCAATATAAGTGGCCAAAGCCCATAATAGTGTACTATGAAAATATCTGAAATTTGGAAACTAGAGAAAGTAATTTCAGTAGGGAAAAAGCAAGTGAGCAGGAGTGCCTGGTATAATGTGTAGGTAATGCTCTTGGTTTTTCACGTTATGAGAGGTGAGGGTTAAAAAGCTGAAGTTTAAGTTCTTATGCCAAGCCTCCATTAACTAACTTTTCCCACTGGTAACAAATATTTACAGATGGTCAGTATGCATTACAATGCATTAAGAATATGCTTCCTAAGCCTCAGACAAGTATGTCCAATAATGGTGACACATGTTTCTGAACACGTCAGGTCAAAATCGATTAAGTAATCTGTAATTCTAGAGCACTTTCTAGTATTTAAAACAAATGTTCCAGCAAGAGAAAAAGGAGCCTTTGTGGATGAGCTGCAATAGTAGTAAACTTGACCTGTTCAGCCACTTGCATAGTGAACTGGGTAATGAAGATCTGAGAGAGGAGTTAGGGTGACGCTCGGCTGAGTAACACCTGGTATAAAACTGTTTTCAGAAATTGCTGTTTTTCTTTTTCTTTTTGACTGAAGTAGTGCATAACATTGGAACTATTTTTTCATTTGCAGTTTTGAGTGGCTTGTGATGAAGTAAGATTCTGCGGGAATGATGATGAAAATAGCAACACTCTGAATAAGGGTAAAACAGTGGGCTAGGTGGTAGCACCAACAGTGCGTACATATAATGAGCGGCTCACTAGAGCGGATGAGTGAATCGTAAGGCAGCTTGAAGGACTAGTAGAGGCAATATTCAGTAAGAGGGCAGCTGTTGTTTGGCTGCCATGAGCACTGAAAAATAAATTTAGGCTTGAATGACAAGGTGCAACTGATAATGTGTTGTACTGAGGTTCTGAGCTCATTTTCATTTCTAAGTGTGACTGGCTGACTCTCTAAATATCAGGGCAATCAGATGAAGCAAAGTGGAGTTCTGTAAGTAAACTTACTGTAGCAGTAGATGCTTGAATAGGTTACTGTTGCAGTAGCCTAAGCTATATGGGTAATAGCCTGCCAAGAATATGATAATTGGCCAGCATCCAAACTTTAGGGCACCTTTCATGTGCCTTAACTGATTGACTCAATGAGAGTCATATTAAATCAGTGGTTAGGGTGTCAAATCGTCAGTGCTTTCACGTCTCAGAGAAAGGGAGGCTAGAGCCTTGACTTTTAGGTGTATACTAGGACAAAGGAATAAAAAACATAAAATAAAATATCCACATGCTGGCAAAAAAAAATTATGATACAAAAAAGGGAGGATGGAGGGAGCATGTCCCTTCTAGGTATTACCCAAGGCAGCAGTGCACATTTACCAAACATCTTTACAGCCAATCAGCTTTTGTATTTTAACTGGTGCCAGTGGTGGGATTCAAACCTGAAGTTGTTATTTCTGTTCCAGAATCCAATACTGAAGACACTGATGCTGGTGTTAGAACCTCTTATCCTAGTCTGTCACAATGGTTATTGCAGTTTTACACAATTATGTGTATGTGTTGTTAAAATGACTATGTTTAACAACTAGTCCACTTTAATTTGTGTAAGAATAAATAAAATGAAATATGATAACTTCAGCTGTATTATAAGTGATGGAAGTTGGTAAGTGTTCATAAAGGACCAATGTCTTCACTGAGAAGACAGGAATAGTGTTGAAGTGGGAAGGGAAGACAGTAATGTAATATGATATGAAAGCAGGTTAAACTTTATGAATAGATTGGCTAATCCCATAAAGAGGGGCAGAATTTTGAGATGTTAAACAGGCAAGACCCTTGGTAGTATCTAGTAAAGATGCATTTAGCACATGCAGAACACAGAAGCTGGCTGGTGGAGGATTTGATAAGGGTTTTGCATCAGACTTAAGGAGAGATGAGGAGTGTGTTTGTTCTCAAATATGACTAGAGAATGAACATACTGTGTCAGAACTCCATGAAGGATATCTGAAGATAGTGGGATATTACATGATAGTTTTTCTGTGCATTTCCCACCTAGACTAAAGCAACGATTGTTCAATCCTTTCATAAACTGGATCCCCTTTATCTAGAGGTTCTGGCCTGGTATCAGTCCACTCATGTCTTGCAGTTTTCCACCCTGGGATTGTTAGAAATCCTAAGAGTCCATCTTGATTCATACAGTGAATTGTTCTGTTGTCTTTCGAGGTTTTGTACTTTCAGAATATCTTACTAGGGTGGCTGTGGATGTCCCTGACACTATATGATTGTAAATTATCCATGAAGTCTTACCTTTTTTTTGGCATCATATATAAGTTTAACTTTAGTCTCCAGCATCATATTGTGCATTTTGATAGCCCATTATTGTTTAGTGATCTATCCATTGTTATCTTTCTTCTGTGATTTTATTGCATCAGTACTTAGGTGGTAAGTACTTAAACTTGAATTTAAGTGATAGTGCTGTTAGCATTTCTGGAGAGGGGCAACATTGTACTTTGGAGATTGGAATAGGATAGTAATCAGAGAGGATGAGGCAGGAGGCCCACAGTCCAAAATGGTTCCAAGACTGGGTTAGTAGTTTAAGGTATAAACTAAAGCAGTGTTAGGACTAACAGCCTTCTTTGGTTCACTGGCACAGGCTTTTGATTATACAGTGTATTCACAGAGGTGCCAGAGACAGAATCCCTATGACAGTAGTGCATGTGCATTTGGTGAAAGCTGCTTTAACACTCCTAGTCATACCGCAGCATGCACCAGAATAGGATGAGATCAAATTTAAGGTAAAGAATGTGGCATTGGAAGCTTGCAGTTTTCTACTTGGAGAAAAATAAATTTAAAGAATGTTATAGTCTACAGCTAGTTACAGTACTGGGACAAAGATGGATTAGTGAGAATTTGTTGGTGGAAGAATGGGATAGGATGAAACTGTAGTTGGCTACAGTAATGAGAGACAAATCAGAACTATGGCAGATTATGAGGGAGGCTCTGAAGAGCTGGAAAGAATAAAAAGTGTACTTCAACTAGCAGTCTCCTGGGGATAACCCTGGTGGTAGTAGTGAAATCCGGGAAGCGAGGAATGAAATAGCAACCTTCTGGACCAGAAATTGTAATTTCTAAAAGTGTCTCTTAGAAGCCATTATTTTTGATAACTCAAGTTAGCATCAAAAGTATGTGTTGATGAGACTGAGGCAGCAGAAAGTGCAGTATATTTTAAAACAGGGCAAGACTCACATCAAATAATTCTCTGGCTAGACACCCAGGCAAAGTACTTATATGATATTTAGGAACTATTAATAAGAAGCTGTGGGTACAGAAAGATATCTTAGAATATTTAGAAATAGGATACAGTATTTCCTTTACAGTGTTTATTCCTAGCTCAAGAACAAGCAGAGACATTGCTGAAGCCAATGGATGCTTCTGAAAGTGCAGGAGGCCATTAGAAACAAGTTTGGGGTAAAACTTGGTTATTTGATAGTTTATTGATAGTTGTCTGGAAGCAGAATAAAATACCCATTTTGCCTATGTTATTTGTTGAGGTGCTAGAGACAAGGAATGTACTGGAGCTTTGGAAGCAGGCAGTGGTGGGAGTGATTCCAAAACAGCAGAAACTGCCTACTTTGCCATTCTCGTACTACTTATTTCAATATTAAAACATGACTATAAACTATGTCCTTTGTGTTAATTAGATTAAGTTAAGTAGTTATTGGGGTTGGTTGGAATTGAACAGTGTGGGTATATAAGAGGATGGAAGAAATTTGATACTGATTTCATTTACAATATTAAGACATGTACAGAATCCTAAGTAAGAGCTGATGGTGGTGAGATAAGATGCTGATGAAGCTTTGTCTGAGGAGCACAAGGCCTATGGTTTTCAGACATGTTCAGAGATGTGAAGTTGTTCAATCTCGCCGTTCATTCTTAACTGATGGGTTCAGAGCTGATCCATCGGCTCCAGTACGGCCGTATGCAAAACTTAGGTCTTCCAGTAACTCGAGGCCAAGCCCTATCCCATGATGCACTGTGACTTACCACAGATCTAGTTTGCCATGGCATCTGATCGGAGGTTCCAGTGTAAGCTCGGGCCAGTACTTTTTTCTAAATATATTTCTTGGAAGTTATTTCAACTAATTGCCGAGAAGCCCTCAGAGTTTGGCAGTGGGCTGTTTCCTTCCAGCTCTTTCTGTTGGCAATGCACATCCCAGGGAGATCCAACATGATAGCAGACAAACTGAGCAGGGCAATCTTGTTGCCGCACGAGTGGTCCCTCAAGAAAGAGATTGCGGACAGGATTTTCTGCAAATGGGGTCAGCCTTGCTTCAATCTTTTTGCCAGCCACATCAACACAAAATGCAGAAGCTGCTTCACCCTGATTCCTCCTCCAGGAGAAGCCCCGAGAGATGCACTCATACATGATTGGCCCCCGGGTCTCCTCTCTGCATTTTCACCCATCCCATTGATACCCAGACTTCTACAGAAAGCAAAATCCCTGGGAAAGACCATCATTCTTATAGCCCCTCATTGGCCTTGGCAGATTTGGTTCCCATTCCTTCACCATCATCTTTTGGAGGATCCCTGGATTCTGAACCCAGTTCTGGACCTTCTGACACATCCGTCGTGGGACCTCCATCCTTCTTTGCAGTCACTGAAGTTGACAGCTTGGCTGCTCCATTTCCCCTCATAGCCAGGCTTCATAACTTTTCCAATGAGATAAAACAGATCCTTTTGTCTTCTCATAAGCCGTCCACTAGAAGATTATATCTTAGTAAGTGGAAGAAATTTTCCATATGGGCTTCTAAGCAGAACATTGATCCTTACCAAGCCCCCTTGACATCCATACTAGAATTCTTGACTATGATTTGTAATAAAGGAGTGGCAGCCGCAACAGTTCGGGTTCATTGGCTGCTGTATCTAACTTTCATCTTGGAAGTGATGGGCTAAATATAATGTCCCACAAGTTGTCCAAGGCCTTTCTCAAGGGAACATTTCATATGAGACCTCCAGTGAAAACTCCTTATTCTCCTTGTCTCATATAATCCTCCCCCCCATTTAAACCAGCATCATCTTGTGACCTCAAATATATGTCGTGGAAAACCATTTTCTGGTAGCTATTACTTCTACCTGCAGAGTGTCAGAACTTCACGCTTTATCTGTCCGCTATCCTTATTTGATTTTTCATGCTGATAGAGTTTCTCTTAGGACAAACCCCTCTTTTTTGCCCAAAGTTTGTTCAGAATCTAATATCAACCAAGTCATTGAGTTACCGGTTTTCTTCCCTAATCATTCCAATAAATTGGAGTATATGCTGCACAAGCTTGATGTTCACAGACAGCTCAGATTTTATTTGGATAGAACAAAAGATATCAGGAAATCAGACCAGCTCTTTGTTTCAGTCTCTGAAGCCAGAAAATGTAGACCAGTGGCTAAAACTACTCTGTCTAAATGGTTATCTGATTGTATCACCTTTGTCTATTCAGCTGCTAATATGCCTTTACAACACAAGCTTAAGGCTCACTCAGCCAGAGCAGTTTCTACATCCTCTGCATTCCAAGCCAAATTGCCCCTTGATAGCATTTGTGCAGCAGCCACTTGGTCTAAACCTCATACCTTTATCACTCATTACAGAGTTGATAAGGCCTCCAATGACAGGACTTCCTTTGGGTCTACTGTTCTGAAGAATGTACTCCCTTGAGCCACCCGAGATTGATGGTGCTAGGGACGCTACCCATCAGTAAAGAATGAACGGTGAGATTGAACAACTTCACATTAAGAAGTTATGTACTCACCATAACGTTCCATGTGAGTTGTTCATCTCGCCTTCATTCTTACGTCCCTCCCTCCTTCCCCCTCCTGGCTGATAGTTGATCTAGAAGTAGGTCTCATCCTGGTTGCTCAATTCTTCTTCCCCTCCATAGGAGGATAGCTCGTTTATAAGGTTATAGTACACACAGCAAACAAGATCTGAGGTAATTCACAGTGCATCATGGGATAGGGGCTTGGCCTCGAGCTACTGGAAGACCTCGAGCTTTGCATACGGCCGTACCAGAGCCGATGGATTGGCTCCAAAACCATCAGTAAAGAATGAAGGTGAGATGAACAACTCACATGGAACGTTATGGTGAGTACATAACTTCTTATTTTACTAAGTACAGTTTAGGAAATTTCAAATGTTATCATGAAAACGCATATGGGATTATCACAGCCAGTTAATTTAACTTGGGGACAATGGCCTCCTTTCTTTTTGTACTCTATTTGGAACCCCCTGGTATTTATTATATGACTGTCGGGCACTAAAAGTTATTTGACCGAACCAGAGGAAATAAAGATTTCCATTTTCATATGTGGTGTTTTAATATATATGAAATATTCAGAACACAATCTGCTGTCACTTTTGGAGACTATCAGGTGATGAAATGAGTCATTTGAAAACTAGCCATGCAGTTATAGTTTACACATATTTTGGAATCTGCTAACTTCAAAATTTTCAGTGACTGGTTGGGGGACTGCAAAAATTAGTTTCACTCACAAACCAGGAACTAATGAATAGGTTGAAAGAGAAGGATAGGAGATGGAAAATACTTCTGATGGATTTATACCAAAGGATGCAAGCCTCACATTTCTTTTTGTGGTGCCACTTCTATATGTGTCAAGCATTTCCTGCAGAAACACCATTGTTTTTTTATGAAAACTTTAACATGTTTAATGTTGGACTTAATCTGGGATGGAGCTAAAACAGCACTAGACTGGGGGCATGTGTTGAGGGTCCTTGGCTTTGAAGTGTACTGTATTGTTACTCAAGTCTGGATTTTATAACTTCTTCAGATGAGTTCATGTGAGGATAGGTGGAAAATGCTCATATCTTGTTTGGCCAATAATGCAGGAGACATGCATTTGTTATCTTCTGGAAATATGCTTGTGGAGGGGGCAGGAGACATTACTAACTTTAAAAACAACTAATATAGTGATGGAAATGCTGAAAAACACTGGTTGAGTAATGAGAATTCTTGCTCTTGGCCATTGGATAAAATTAACAGAAGAGAGAAAAAGGAAGGGTATTAGATGAAGGAGCCAAGGAACTAGTGTAATTTACTGGGGCCAGTTACTTAGGATCAGGCAGGGGAACATTTTGAACTGCGTAGAGCTTGGAGGTTTTAATATACGGGTCTGCTTAGTTTCTGTATTAGTAGAGGTGAGAGAGGATCTTCCATGTGTTAAAAATGGATGGTATTGTAGTTGGGGATTTATTGAGATTAACTGTAGACACAGTGAGACAAATGAGAGAAGGTTGTACGAAGGAGGTAGATATAAATTTTGATTTGAAAGCATGGGAATATTTATGAAACCTCAATATATATACCACAAAGTCTATTAGGTTTGGCATATTTACTTGAAAATGTTTCTACAAGTTGCTTTACACACCAGCAAAAAATACATGTTTTTCTACCAATATAAAGTACCAATTATTGTTGGAGATGCAGGGTTGGTGAGAGGGGCTCTTGGACCTATGTATTTTGGTTATATAATATCTTGACAACCTTTAATCTTGAAATCCAGGACGTATCAAACAAGTTGCTTGGCAAGAAAATGGTTCTAACAAATGTTTTAGGATTGTAAGGGTATGTTGCTCCAGTAGAGATAACCAATGGTGAAAGAGGATTATTATGTTTGTTGATGCTGGTGATAAAGAAGGTGGTCACCAGAAACTAGAAAAAATGCGGGAATGTGTTAAAGGAGGTTAATAGGGATGCTGGCCAGAATAAAGGTCAGGGTCAAGATGGAGGAGTCCTAGTGGTCCTACTGGCTCAGAAATATGAACATTAACCCCACAATCTAGAGAGGACTGAAAGCAGTTAAAAGCCTGGTGAGAAATACATTTTAATATTACATGTAAAACAGCATGACTGATTGATTGCAGCGACTCTGCTGGACACTTGCATAAAAAACCTCAAATGACAAATTTTGTTAAATTGTGATGACAGGATTATGTACTTAACCAAAAGGTATTTTGTGCAGGATTTTCCTGTTTAAGTTACACGTATATTTGGAATTATACTTCTTTCTGATTGGTAAAAAATGAAAATGTAAAAAATACAAAGAACTTTATTTATAATTTTATTTTTGATAATATTGAATTGTAGTAAATAGGATTTCTGGGCTGAATGTTAAATATTTTTATGTTTGCTGATGCAAGGGTAAATTGGTCTAATGTGCTTCTGACTAATATTACAGAACTGCATATTTTCTTCTCCTCACTTTAAGACTGGATTGCTGGTATGTGTACTATGAAAGATTGAATATTAATGCAATAAAATTGTCATGCTATTTAACAATGGATCTGAAATGAACTCAGAATAACAATCTGGTTTGTTTACAAGGTTATGTAGTGTAAAAATGTCCTTGATATACACTTAAAATAAGATTGCACACAACAAAAAAGAAAAACATGCTGTTTCAGACCTGCAGTCAGCATGTGGGATTGTGTGATGAAAGTATATTATCATGCATCCAGACTTATAAGTTATGCACTCACTAGGTTGTGCATCATAATGCCCAGAGTTTGTGGTAGTATTTCTTCAGTGTGTGCCTCAGCATATGTTACTACTTGCAGCTTTGCTGTTTTATTCCTTGCATGACAAAGCTGATGTTTTAGAGTTTACAAATATTTTGGCTCATTTTGCTGCATTAAAATACCTGTGATCGTTGCACCAATTGCCTTGTTACATCCTTGAATTTCTTTAGTTGCACCCAGCATTTATTTAGTCATACTTTGTTACTTTCTTCATGTTAAGTGACATACTGTGATTTTTCCAGTTGTTTGTAACTGTTTTCATTTAGCATTTTGATGTAAAAAGGAAAAAAGATTGAGCTACACTTGCTTTGGACTGATTTGTTTGTGTGCAGAGTCAGTCTCCTAGTATGAAAGGGACAAATTGATATAGGATGCAATAGTATCCATCACAAGGTAAATGGAATTGTCTGCTACACTGCTTTTCTGAGAGTCAGGTAGTGGCTTCTTAAAACTGATTAAAAGTTGAAAGTAGGAGTGTCTTGGTTAGAAAATGAGAAAGATTTGCACACAGTTCTATGAATGTCATGTTTTGTGGGAGATCTGTCATGTATGACAACACTGCAAGACAATCCCAAAATTGGCCATTGAAGGTATCTGATAAGCCTTTGCAAGGTCAGAAAGCCTAACCAGTAATTGTCCTACTGCATCACCTGTTGTGAAACAATAATGAGAGAGTGTTTTTCTCCATTATTTGCGGGTGACTAAACCTGGCAGATGCTGACAGCCAGCAGATGTGTGAAGTTCGAGGTGATTTGTTAGGGGCCAGCTCATGTGACTCGCAGTAATTACACCGAGGGACATTGTCACTCTGTGCAGCATCCTGTCCTGTTCAGGCAAGGTAAAGGTCAGTTCACAACAGTGTTGTAGGGCTGAGAAAAATATTCAAATGGATGTACAATTTTTCCAAAAATGTCATGTAAGCACATTTATACTTCCTTTTAAGATCTGTGATTTTGTGACAAGTTTCCAGCTGACATTTCTTACACGGAGCTCACGGTAACCTTTACTTCTCAGGGCAGAATGTTAGTGCAGCTGGTTGTAAAGAAGTCAACAGTCTGTGTGTAGTCTGAGTACATGGTTCACAAGCAAACCAGTGATATATATGTTGCTGTAACCCTGTATGGCTCACAAGCAGTATGCCTAATTTTCCCTGAATGATGAAGAGATTTGGGTACACTTGCATAAGGTAAATAAAAACATGAAATATGGACACATAAGGGGGAAAAAAACATGAAATAATGCACACTCATAGGCAAATGTAAGTTATATTTTATACAGTGAGTAGTGTTCATTCTTCAATTCATGTAAGACATAATACTGAAATATAACTTTGTTCTAGTATAGTGTAACAATAAATGTTTATAAAGCCAATCGAGGAGACACTGCTGCCGAAAAATGTAGAAACACAGATTACTAGAATATGGCTCTTTTAGCTGTTGCTTATTCATTTTAAAATGTGAAATAAGCCATTAAACTCGCTCTATTTTTAGCAAACATTTCCATGTGGTATTGTTCCTGATAACCACTTATAGACTAAAGGAGTTTTATCTAAGGAAAATATGACTTAATAGTGAATATGTTTCCCCCTTTTTTGCATGATAATTTAACTTTTGAGAAACTAGTGTATTGTGGTGTGGGTCTAATGGGAGGTCATTATACTTTATGATTGCTGGTGTCTCACTCTATTATCAAACTGCTGTCTTACACTAGATGGATAATATACAAGTTATTACACCTTTTAGTTTAATCAGAAACACTGGTATAATCGTAAAATAAGAGTGGCGGAAAGAAGTGGACCTTTTGAGTAGTTCCATTTCATCATCCTAAGAATATTCATAATGGTCTCAATCAACTCTTAAGTAGCTTTGAATCAAACTTCAGATTTTCGTGTATATTATCAATTCATAAAGAGCTAGCTTAGTATAGTATAAAAATACAACAGCAGTTATCCCTCTCTGTGTGGAAACTCGAAAAAGAGAGACAGCACTATATTGCCATATTAAACAAACCATGATAATATTTTTGTATTTGTTATGTTTTATAACTAAGATCTCTTCATAAATTCACCCCCCAGATTTTAACCTAGAATGCACTATGCAGCATTTTAAAACAACCTGTTTTTTTTTTTTCATTTTTCTACATCTAAATAAACTTTGAGGTCTGCTACTCCTTTCTTATCAGTATAGCAGCCAGGACTTACATTTGATATAATTATCCTTATACATATATTGATCGTTTTCAGAGCAAATGAAAATAGGGAAACAACATTATTATATACCATAATGTTGATTTAAAGTATACAGATGTGTGAAAGTCACTATTAAAAGCTGCACTGGTGAAAAAAGAATGTCAGAAGACTGTTACTTGAAAGTACAGTGCATAATATATACTGTAGTTCTATTATTTTGTTCTTATTTTTATGAACTTTTATTTGCCTTTCTTATACTTGTCTAGGAATCCACCTCATCTGCTTGAACTGTTTAACAGGTCAAAACTAATCTGCTCAGCTGTAATGCCATGAAAATGAACATCTCAAGTACACAAAACCTCTGAATACATATACTCATAGCTGTTCAGTTTCAAGCAAACACAAAAAAGGAAGTATGTTTTATATGGTTGCTTCACCTTCCATAATCCGCTTACTTTTTTATTTTTAGTCTGATGTTGTTGCATGCAAAACAAGAGTGACAGTTGCATATAAGGTGAAATTGTACTAGTGTTTCTCTAGGGCACTGTAGTTTTGGAAAGTGCAAAAACAGAATAGATACTTTACCCCTTTATGAAGCAGACAAATACTAATGAGCAACAACAACCTTGTCTAATGAAATGAGCAAATAATATCAGACTGAGGAACTGATATATGCCCTTTGACAAGCTGTACCCTTCGTGCACTGAGATATCAGCTATGATTTTTCTTCACCAAACTGACTGTAACCGTTCAGCTATACCCATAGCCGGCCTTAGGCATACGCCAACTAGGCGGCCGCCTAGGGTGCCGCTCTAGTAGGGGCCCTTTTCCAGTATTTATTTGGTGTAGGTAGACCAGGATGGGGGCACTGGGTGGTGTGGTGGGGGGTGCCTTGGAGCCTTTTGCCTAGGGCACCAGTTGACCTAAGGCCGCACCTGCTATACCCAGTATGCACCATGTTTGTCTAGCTGTACTCTTCCTCCACCAGTACAGTCGACCATCTTGTATCAGTCTTGTACCCACAGATCCATTAATTCAAAAAGCATGGTGAAAAACTGTTATTTGAAAGTACTTTAAGAGACATGCATTGAAGTTATACTATTTCCTATACTAGATCAAGAAGTGTCTAAATCTGCTGAAACCTAAGTAGCATAGAATTAAACTACTCAGTTGTAATTTCATGAAACTGAAGAGTGTCAGGAAATAACTGTTCAGTTTCAAGCAGACATTTAAGAAGGAGAAGCTCAACCATACAGCCCGAATCTGAAAGACTTTCTGTTTTTGACTTACTTTGGTGTAAGCCTGCTTTGTAGACAGGCCTTATACTAGAGTAATTTACTTACACTGAGAACAAGTCTCGTGGGATCTGGGCCATAGTATTTTTTTCCAGAGGGGAAGTTCTGCAATCTCCATTTGTGGAAGTTCCCCTATAACTCCCTTACTTTATTCTCATTTAGATGTCATTGCACGTCTGCAAAAGTATGGTCAATTTAATATAGCTAAAACTTTCTCACTTTTTCTCCAGGACATCCACGGCTTGGACAGTGCAAAAACAAAACTATAATATAAGTAAACAGACTTTGTTTATATGGGTAACAAGTAAACAATAATGAGCAACAAAGACCTTGAGCAAATGTGACTCTGACAGTATAGGGCCAAGCAACTAATATTTTCAGCCCTGTACCTCCTGTATCCTTCATGTACCAAGTCATCAGCTTCACCACACTGTAATCATCCAGCCATACTCATCTTATGCCACTCCAGCTGTACTTGTCCCTCATTAGTGTAGCTAACTGTCTGGTATCACTCTTCCCTATAGATCTTCTTCCTTAATGGACTAAGAGTTGAAGTAAGGAATAAAGTCTTTATGAAACAGGTCTGGGAGAATATTTCTTAAGCTTTCCACTGCACCCCATACTCCCCTTGTGAGTGTACAAAGGCCCTGACACAGATGGCCAGCTGAGGCTTGATATGTGACTCTGCACTAATGATAAACTTTTGTATTACTTGTGCATCTCTCATGTGGTGCTCTTTCAGTCTCTACTGCGATGCTTTTACAGAACACATGAGGAACACCTACACCATCTTCCTGAGGAAAGCAAACTGGCCTCAGAAACTCGCTTTCTGAATTTCCCTCTCCCCCAGGCTGGTCCTTTATCACCTGATCCACTGTTTGAGCCCATATCTCAAGTGTTAGATATAGATATTTTACCCTGGTATCAGTGGATCTGCAGTTCTGCTTTTATTTAATTTATAATTATATTTTATAATGATAAAGTAGAATTTAATAAAGTCACTATGCACATTTGGAGTACAAATCATTTTTAATGCTTCTTGCATATCTGGCAGAATTCTCTGGGGGGGGAGTCTCCCTCAAAATGGGGTAATCTACCTCTTCTAAAGTTCTGATGGGGTTGAGGATGGAATTTAGCAATCTATTGCTGTACCCCTTAGCCAGGAAGTCTTGGCGGAGGCTGATTAGATTTGTGATGAAATCTCTAAGCTCTTCATCAGGAGGAAGAAGAGTGGGGACTGGTCACATTAATCATGTATATGAACCTGTTATAAGCAGGCACTGTAAACCTTTTTTTGTTATACAAAAGAATATTGTCCTTTCATATTATATGTCAGGAGATAATGAACCCCTTAAAAGAGGGAACAACGTCTCATATAACTTGTGATAGACTGGAAAAAGTTCTGTAATAAAGCTTTCATACTTGGGTCCAAAAAGAATGTGAGCCCACTGATGCAGACACAGCCTCTCATTTTACATGTGTTACAAAGCAGGCTAATAAAGTCTGCTGATAGCCTCATAAAGCAGGCATTTTCATTGTTCAAAGTGTAAACCATTCTATTAGATGGTCCTGATGAAGCTAAGGCAAAAGTGTTTTCTTAAATATAGTTCTATAGTTGTTGCTCATAATATGCACAATCCCAATGCAGCGCTGCTTTCAGTTAAGACGAGGATTTCACGCTAAAATGTGAATACAGTCCAAACACAACGTGCGTGATCCTCTGATGGCAATAAAACGTAGTAAAAATGCTGGATGGTACCAAAATTCAAACCACGATGATACACTCGTACAAACAGATAAACTTTTATTCCATAGAGTGAGCGCTTTCGCCAAAGGCTTCTTCAGACTCTCGTTACAAAATAAAAATGCTTACAATCAAGTTTAAAAACCTTTCCAAGGCTTACTATTGGTTGTTAACCACCAACTTGTCACATGGTATGAAAAATAAATGAAAAGTGACAGTTGCTTAAAAACATATGTTTAAGTAAAAACACAACATCATACAGATGTGCATACTTCAAAAGGCTAACGCCCTGAATACATAAATATTGCAAAAAATACGACGTCATTGCAAATTCCTTTGTGTATATATTAAAATCATTAAAACTCTCAAAGCATATGTAAAATGCTTTGCTTTGCTGAATAGTATAAGAACTCTGCAATACTTTACAACCCATTATAGCTACGGGATGTAAGAATCAAGGTTTCAAACAACTAATAACTCAATAATGACTCGATATGTATGGGCAATAAGTACAAACAACAATGAGCAACGTTAACATTCTATGGGCAAAAAGTACATCCGGTCATGAGCATGTAGCTCACAAAACCCATAGTGTGGTTCAGGTATTCAAGACAGTCTATATACATGGACACCTCTTCTGTACCCTCACATGCACTGATGACACAGAGCTAACAAAATATATGTGTGATAACTGTATGGTACAATCGCGACTACAAAGCTATCATCTCCGTAATCTCCTGCTCTTCAAAAACGGCTTGATTTGTACCTTATCGTTGAGGCCAGGTGGTTTGTCAGATCTCAATCTTATGATCCACCTGGTCTCATGTTCTAGTGTTCGATTGATCATGAGGTAAGGGCTAACCTCACTTTCAGCAAGATGAATCTGGAAGTGAGGAGAGCAATGACTAGGCATTGGGGAATTTTGCAATCAAATAGGGAAGTCAGTGAAGTTATCGGTCCAGAACCGCGTATAGCCTACAAGAATCATCCCAACTTAAAAAGTATACTATGTAGACCTAGGTATTCTTTACAGAGTAGAAGCAAGGGGAATAGAAACACTACACCCTGCGGTCACTGTAATCAATGTGGTCACATAAATAAAGAGACCACCTTTAAGCACCCCACCACAGGACATATCTACAACTTCAACACCAATACAAATTGTGAAAGTAGGAATGTCATATATATTGCAACTTGTAAATCATGCAATGCCTATTATATAGGGAAAACCAATCGATCACTAAAGGAACGGGTCAGGGAACACACATATCACATCAGAGTGGGTACGGAAGTTAACGCACTAGCTAGGCACTATAAGACGGCAGGTATGAATCACCACTTCCAATTCTGTGTCATTCAATGTATTTTCCAAGGATTTAGAGGAGGGGATGTGATCAATAGAACACTAGAACATGAGACCAGGTGGATCATAAGATTGAGATCTGACAAACCACCTGGCCTCAACGATAAGGTACAAATCAAGCCGTTTTTGAAGAGCAGGAGATTACGGAGATGATAGCTTTGTAGTTGCGATTGTACCATACAGTTATCACACATATATTTTGTTAGCTCTGTGTCATCAGTGCATGTGAGGGTACAGAAGAGGTGTCCATGTATATAGACTGTCTTGAATACCTGAACCACACCATGGGTTTTGTGAGCTACATGCTCATGACCGGATGTACTTTTTGCCCATAGAATGTTAACGTTGCTCATTGTTGTTTGTACTTATTGCCCATACATATCGAGTCATTATTGAGTTATTAGTTGTTTGAAACCTTGATTCTTACATCCCGTAGCTATAATGGGTTGTAAAGTATTGCAGAGTTCTTATACTATTCAGCAAAGCAAAGCATTTTACGTATGCTTTGAGAGTTTTAATGATTTTAATATATACACAAAGGAATTTGCAATGACGTCGTATTTTTTGCAATATTTATGTATTCAGGGCGTTAGCCTTTTGAAGTATGCACATCTGTATGATGTTGTGTTTTTACTTAAACATATGTTTTTAAGCATCTGTCACTTTTCATTTATTTTTCATACCATGTGACAAGTTGGTGGTTAACAACCAATAGTAAGCCTTGGAAAGGTTTTTAAACTTGATTGTAAGCATTTTTATTTTGTAACGAGAGTCTGAAGAAGCCTTTGGCGAAAGCGCTCACTCTATGGAATAAAAGTTTATCTGTTTGTACGAGTGTATCATCGTGGTTTGAATTTTGGTACCATCCAGCATTTTTACTACGTTTTATTGCCATCAGAGGATCACGCACGTTGTGTTTGGACTGTATTCACATTTTAGCGTGAAATCCTCGTCTTAACTGAAAGCAGCGCTGCATTGGGATTGTGCATTCAGTGTTTTTATTTGTCAGTGCTGCAGGAAGTAAGGATGGCGAACGAAAGTAATTTCAACATTGAACTACCGTACGTACCACCTGTTTTGGAACGTACTTCCAACGCACTTGAGAGGTTTAAGGTCTGTGTGACTGGAAATACCAATTTATTGATGGACTTTAATCCCGTTGTTGACGGAGGTATGAATATCCAAACCGATGTAAGTAACTCGGATATTTCCAAAGATCTACAAGAGTTAGAGACTGTATTTACTAAACTTGTTAAATTACAAGTTCAGAGACACTACTTTGAAGTATGCTTAAATAAACGTATTATACCACGTGGGCTTCGAATATTAAAAATGCCCACTACTGGTAGTTCATTACCGGATCTTCTATATCGTTGGCAGCAGCTCAATTTGGAGCTTAGCTTCAGTTATATGAAGCTATTAATTGACTATCATTTGCCTGAGGAAAATCGACTAAGATCCATTGTAAACACACTATTTAGTGACTTTAAAGTTAAATATGTCGATAATGTATGTATGGAGAGACTTGGAAGAGTCATAGAGGATGTTTTACTTTTTGAGAAACGCTTGTTAGACCAGAAAAAAGTTAAAATTACCAGGGACACACGTGATTTTAACAACAATCACGTCTTCACTTGGCCCAGGGATAGGAATTTACATGCACAATTCAGTAATGGACAAGACACAACGCGTAGGCCTATAAACAGGGCAGGTATAAACAGTAGGAATGAAGTATTAAGCACACCAGTACCCAGTTTTGAGAAGGTTCATTATGACACCATTTCAGAAAATAGATTAAATGAAACTTTGGTAGTAGGAAATAAACAGAGTGATGCTACTAGTGGCACCGGAATTAATATGAATATAGGGACCAAACAACAAGATGTGGTACAAATTAACAATGAGACGGAGGTTGGGAGTCCAACCCGACTGCAAGGCAATGGTAGTGATAGTAACACTGGTTTAGGAGAGAGTCTATTAGGCTGCATCACTGATGTACAGAAATCAGGTGCAGCAGTAGTCAGACCCAAATCGAAAAGCATGATTTCAACTCTGAATAGGTTACCTGCACCCCTCCCCATAGCCCAGAATTATTTTTTGGACAAAAGAAGATCGACCAGCAGGGGGAGACAGAAGAGGAAAGGGTCAATAGACGACCAGGAACAACAAGGTCCCACAATAAAGAAAATGTGGGGAAGACAGAATCAATAATTATGAATTTATCTAGAAGGGTTTTAAATGAATATGAAGAACAGGTATTGAGCAAGGGACTTGGTTTTATACCCACAAAAAATAGTGATTTAGTGGACACTATTATAGATACTAAGTTGTTCATTCGCAACTTACAACTTAGGTTAGATTTTGGACAGTCTGACAGTAAAACAGAACAAAATAAGCATCGTGCGAATAGCACTTATGTCCCACAACTCCATCCCACTATAGAGGTATTTGGGAATGTCGTGGAGGATGATATATACAAGTGTTATCAGGAGAAAGTTCCTCCTAGACATGGATATAATCTTAGCTATAAACAAAGACAGGCTTTGAAATCTTTAAAAGACGATAGTTCTATCATAATTAGACCGGCTGATAAGGGTGGGCCTGTGGTCATTATGGATTACTCCCACTATACCAGTAAGATGAATCAGATGCTGGATGATAGACAAACATATATAAAGATAACTCAAGATTCTGTAGTTGACATGGTTTTCAGTATTTACAATAGTTTAGATGACCTCGTTATGTCGTTTGACATAACACAACAACTTTATGACTACTTTAAAGTTAAGGACCCCATTATACCGGTGATACAGGGACTTCCTAAAGTCCATAAGAGTCACATAGATCCACCACTGAGACCTATTGTGGCAGGCCAAGGTTGGGTCACTGAACCATTATCCATTTATTTGGAGAATACACTGAGACCCATAGTCAGTGAGAATAAGAAGATTTTGAAAGATAGTAAACATTTTCTTTTAGACCTCTACTCTCAAACACGCATGTTGGGTAAAGAGCAACACTATTTCTTGGTGACCCTTGATGTAGTTAGTCTTTTCACTGTCATTCCCAATGACACAGGTGTAAGGCTAATAACTGAATATTTAAAAGCACACTCAGATTTCTCAAATAGGAAAATTGATTTAATAGCATTGTTACTTGAAACAGTACTAACTAACAATGTTTTTGCATTTCAAGAGGTCATTTATTTGCAGAAGGATGGCGTAGCTATGGGCACATCTTGTGCCAATAGCTACGCCAACCTAGTTATGGCCAGGTGGGAAGAAGTCTATCTCTATAGCAGTCCACTTTTTACTGAACATGTTGGCATGTATTGCCGGTTTGTCGATGATCTTTTTTTCTTGTGGATGGGGGATGAAACCTCTCTTAAGAATTTTGTATCCTATTTGGACACTACGACGGACTTTCTGAAATTCACCATGAATTTTTCAGATAGGAGCATACCGTTTTTAGATGTGGAAGTATTTAGGATGTCTAATGGTATGCTAAACACAACAATACACAGGAAGGGGTGCCAAAGGAATAATTTGTTACACAGACAAAGTATGCACCCCAAACATGTTTTTGATAATGTCCTTAAAGGACAATTCATGAGAGTATCGAGACTCAATCCAGAACAAGAGAATTATGATATTGGAGTACAGGATATGAAAGAAAGATTTCTTGTAAGGGGTTATAAAGAGAAAGAAATCTTGGAGACAATTCGTACAGTAGAATCCTTGAGGAATAGCAGTGCTAGACCATACTTCATGGAACAGACTGTAACAACCAACAATGTAGTTACATCTACAACTGAGGTAAGGGCTAACCTCACTTTCAGCAAGACGAATCTGGAAGTGAGGAGAGCAATGACTAGGCATTGGGGAATTTTGCAATCAAATAGGGAAGTCAGTGAAGTTATCGGTCCAGAACCGCGTATAGCCTACAAGAATCATCCCAACTTAAAAAGTATACTATGTAGACCTAGGTATTCTTTACAGAGTAGAAGCAAGGGGAATAGAAACACTACACCCTGCGGTCACTGTAATCAATGTGGTCACATAAATAAAGAGACCACCTTTAAGCACCCCACCACAGGACATATCTACAACTTCAACACCAATACAAATTGTGAAAGTAGGAATGTCATATATATTGCAACTTGTAAATCATGCAATGCCTATTATATAGGGAAAACCAATCGATCACTAAAGGAACGGGTCAGGGAACACACATATCACATCAGAGTGGGTACGGAAGTTAACGCACTAGCTAGGCACTATAAGACGGCAGGTATGAATCACCACTTCCAATTCTGTGTCATTCAATGTATTTTCCAAGGATTTAGAGGAGGGGATGTGATCAATCGAACACTAGAACATGAGACCAGGTGGATCATAAGATTGAGATCTGACAAACCACCTGGCCTCAACGATAAGGTACAAATCAAGCCGTTTTTGAAGAGCAGGAGATTACGGAGATGATAGCTTTGTAGTCGCGATTGTACCATACAGTTATCACACATATATTTTGTTAGCTCTGTGTCATCAGTGCATGTGAGGGTACAGAAGAGGTGTCCATGTATATAGACTGTCTTGAATACCTGAACCACACTATGGGTTTTGTGAGCTACATGCTCATGACCGGATGTACTTTTTGCCCATAGAATGTTAACGTTGCTCATTGTTGTTTGTACTTATTGCCCATACATATCGAGTCATTATTGAGTTATTAGTTGTTTGAAACCTTGATTCTTACATCCCGTAGCTATAATGGGTTGTAAAGTATTGCAGAGTTCTTATACTATTCAGCAAAGCAAAGCATTTTACGTATGCTTTGAGAGTTTTAATGATTTTAATATATACACAAAGGAATTTGCAATGACGTCGTATTTTTTGCAATATTTATGTATTCAGGGCGTTAGCCTTTTGAAGTATGCACATCTGTATGATGTTGTGTTTTTACTTAAACATATGTTTTTAAGCATCTGTCACTTTTCATTTATTTTTCATACCATGTGACAAGTTGGTGGTTAACAACCAATAGTAAGCCTTGGAAAGGTTTTTAAACTTGATTGTAAGCATTTTTATTTTGTAACGAGAGTCTGAAGAAGCCTTTGGCGAAAGCGCTCACTCTATGGAATAAAAGTTTATCTGTTTGTACGAGTGTATCATCGTGGTTTGAATTTTGGTACCATCCAGCATTTTTACTACGTTTTATTGCCATCAGAGGATCACGCACGTTGTGTTTGGGTTGCTCATAATATGTTGTCATGTTTTATTTGTTAGAAGTTAAAAACAAAAATAAAAACGAGGTTCCACAGGCTGCTGAACTGGCAAACTCGCATGGGTCTTTCAGGAATATTCAAATAAGGGACTAACTTCTAAGCTTTGGGGTTGGCTCATTGTTTTTCCATCTCCCAGATTTTCCTCCAGTCAACTGCTATGGTTACCCTGTCACCATTATCTCTAACTGCCTTTAAATAACTGTAATGTATTAGAACAAGAACACTCGTCCATCTACCTACTTAGTTTCCAGTAGTCTATTCAATTAACAAGGTGTCTTTATTCCTCCCACAGGGTGGGTATCTGATAGAGAGTCTCCTACATCTGCTAGCTAAAGTTATTTTACCTGGGCTTATCCTTTATACTCTGTACCCTTAGATGGAAGAGGATAGTAAGTCATGATTAATTTGGAGAGGGACTTTGTTCTTGAAAAGGGGTATGTGCTGCATGACAAATCTGTCTCTTCACTTTGTTTTGTTTATT